>NW_017731885.1:708531-745286 GCF_001890085.2 Hipposideros armiger | reverse complement strand
AATTCCTATCAAACCACCAGGAACATTTTTCTCAGAAATAGAACATATAATCCTAAAATTTATATACAGCCATAGAAGACCCCGAATAGCCACAGCAATCTTGAGAAATAAGAACAAAGTGGGAGGTATCACGCTACCCAACATCAAATCATATTACAAGGCTACAGTAATCAAAACAGTATGGTACTGGCATATAAACAGACACATAGACCAATGGGAGAGAATAGAGAGCCCATAAATAAACCCATCCATATAGAGTCATTTAATCTATGACAATGGAAGCAAGAATTTACATTGGAGTAAAGATAGTCTATTTAATAAATGGTGCTGGGAAAATTGGACTGATACATTCAAAAAAATGAAAGTGGACCACCTACTTACACCATATACAAGAACAAATTAAAAATGGATTAAAGACTTAAATGTAAGACCTGAAACCACAAAACTCCTAGAAGAAAACATAGGGAGTAAATTTGCAGACATTACCTTGAGTAATATTTTTACTGAAATATCCCCTCGGGCAAGGAAAAAAATAGAACAAATTAACATATGGGATTACATCAAACTTAAAGATTTTTTTCACAGCAAAGGAAATCATCAATAAAACAAAAAGGCAGTCTACTGAATGCGAGAAGATATTTGTCAATGATATATCTGATAAGGGGTTAATATCCAAAATTTATAAAACACTCATTCAACTCAACACCGAAAAAAACACAAAACCCACTTAAAAAATGGGCAGAGGATATGAAGAGGCATTTCTTTGAAAAAGACATACAGATGGCTAACAGGCATATGAAAAAATGTTCAACCTCACTAATCATTAGAGAAATGCAAATAAAAGCCACAATGAGGTACCACTTCACTCCGGTCAGAATGGCTATCATCAATAAATCAACAAACAACAAGTGCTGGTGAGGCTGTGGAGAAAAGGGAACCCTGGTGCACTGTTGGTGGGACTGCAGATTGGTATAGCTATTATGGAAATCGGTATTGAGTTATTTCAAAAACTGGAAATGGAACTACTGTATGACCCAGCAATTCCACTCTTGGGTATATATCTAGAGAAACCCAAGACGCTAGTTTGAAAAAATATATGCACCCCTATGTTTATTTCAGCACTATTTACAATAGCCAAGACTTGGAAACAACTGAAATGCCCATCGGTAGACGACTGGATTAAGAAAATGTGGTACATTTATACAATGCAGTATTACTCCACTATAAAGAAGAATGAAATCGTACCATTCACAACGACATGAATGTACCTAGAGACTATTATGTTAAGTGAAATAAGTCAGTCGGAGAAAAGCAAATACCATATGATTTCACTTATATGTGGAATCTAAAAAACTGAATGAATGAGCAAAGAAAACAGAAATGTTCTCAGAGATATAGAGGAACAACTGATGGATGCTAGTTGGGAGGGACGTGGGGATGAGGGAGAAAGGAAAGGGATTAGACAGCATAAATAGGTAACTACAATATTGCCACAGGATATGAAAGACAGTTCGAAAAGTATAATTAATAATGTAAACATTTTGTAGGGTTTCAGGTGGTCACGTCTTGTTAGGGAGACCGCATCATAGATGGGATAGAGGCTTGATCACTGCACTGTACACCTGAAGCTGATGTTGTATAATATTGTATGTCAAATATATATATATATATATATATATATATATGGTCATGGGACGTGGAGTATAGTGTGGGAGTGGAGTCAAGGGAATTGTAATAGATATGTATGATANATATATATATATGGTCATGGGACGTGGAGTATAGTGTGGGAGTGGAGTCAAGGGAATTGTAATAGATATGTATGATATTGGGGGGAAGTGGGGCGACAGATTGAGGAAGGGGGTTGTCACTTTGAGGGGTAAAATGTATAACTATTTCACTGTGTTGTACAGCTGAAATTAATTTTAAAAATGTGTATTTCATAATAAAAAATAAAGACACTTATTAAATGAAAAAAACCATATATATACATACATATATACACATACATATAAATGTATGTATGTATACATATGGTCAGAAGATGTAAAGTACAGCACAGGGAATATATTCAATGGTATTGTAATAGCTGTGTATGATGTCAGATGGGTAGTAAGTAGACTTGTTGGGGTTGTCACTTTGTGAGGTGTGTAAATGTCTGACTGTTATGTTGTTTTGTACACCTGAAACTAATAATAATAATTAAAAAAGGAAACTAGGGTTAAAGGGAAACCTACTCAAAATGATAAAGGATGTTTATAAAAAGCCCCAAGTTAACATCATACTTAATAGTGACAGAGTGAATGTTTCCATCCAACATCAGGGACAAAGAAATGATGTTTTCTTTTGTCATAGCTGCTTAACACTGTGCTGAAAGTTATGCCCAGAAAAATTAGACAAAAAAAAAGGCCTCTAAATTTGGAATAAAAAATGTAATTGTTTCCCTTTGCAAATAGTATGATTCTAAATATAGAAAATTCCAAAGAATAAAAAAGAAATATTGCTAGAGCTAACAAACAAATTCAACAAAGTTGCAGTTTAAATGATCAGCACAATAAACTTTTTGTTTGCATATACCTGCAAAGAACAATTCAAATGATTTAGTAAGAAAATAATTCAATATATTAGTATCCAAAAGAATAAAATACTAAATTTAATCAAGGAGGTCAAAGACATTATATATATATATATATATATATATATATATATATATATATATATATATATATATATATATATATAGAAAAGTTTTTAAAAAGTTGCTCAATGTAATTAAGCAAGAACGAGATAAATGGAAGATATCCCATGTTCAGGGTTTCAAAAATTAAAAGTTAAGATGGCAATAGTACCCAAAGGGATCTAAATTCATCTAAACAGATTAAATGCAATCCCTATCAAAACTTCAATAAACTATTTTTATAAGAAATGGAAAAGCTGAAATTGTTAAGAAAACCCAAAATTCAAATGGAATTGCAAATGGCCTCAAAGAGCCAAAACATTATTGAAAAAGAACAAAGTTGGAGGAGTCACACTTTCTAATTTAAAACAATACAAAGCTACATTAATCAAAAAAACATGGTGCTAGCATAAGGATAGACATATAGAACAATGGAATAGCAGTCAGAGTCCTGGAAGAAACCCATACATCTATGACCAATTGATTTATAACAAGGATGCCAAGATAATTAAATTGGGATAGAATAACCTCTTTAACAAATGGTTTAGGGACAACTGGATATCCACATGCAAAAGAATGAAATTGGACCATTACCTCACATTGTGTACAAAAATTAACTCAAAATTGATCAATGGCTTATATATAAGAGCTAAAAACCATACAATATAGGAGTAAATCTTCATGAATGTGGATTTGGCCACGGATTCTTAGATATTATGCCAAAACCATTAGTAACAAAAGAAAAAAAATAGACAATTGACTTCATAAAAAATAGTAACATTTGTGCATGATAGAACATTCTTCAAGGAAGTAAAATGACAATCTATAGAATAAGAAAATATAATTGCAAGCATATATCTGGCAAGGGTCTATAATACAGATTGTATTTTAAAAGCTCTTAAAAATCAGGAACAAAAAGTCAAATGACCTGATTTAAAAGTGGGCAAAGGATTTGAATAAGCATTTCTCCAAAGATATACAAATGGCCAAGAAGAGCATGAAAAGTTGCTATATATAATTAATCATTAGGGACATGCAATTCAGAAATGCAATGAGATACCTTTTTAGACCCAGTAAAATGGCTTATAATAATAATTTTTATCAGAATATAATAAGTGTCAGCAAAGATGTAGAGAAATTGGAATACTCATATATTACTGATGGGTAGATAAAATGGTGCAGCAATTGTGGAAAACAGTTTCATGATTCTTGAAAATGTAAAACATAAATTATCAGTTTACCTAAATTCCCTTCCTAGATATATACCCAAGAGATTTGAAAACAGGTGTCCAAACAAAAAACTGAAAAGCATATTTAAAGTATGCTTATATATTCAAAAGGTTGAAATGACACAAACGTCTATCAGTGAGTAGATGGATAAACAAATTATGGTACAATGAAATATTATTCAGCCATAATAAATTGGATGTACTGATACATGTTACAGTGTAGATGAATTTTTTTTGAAGTGCTAAGTAAAAGAAGCTGAAAATAAACTATATGTGTTTGATTTCATTTCTATGAAATACCCAGAATGTGTAAATCCATAGAAACAGAAAGGCTGTTGGTGTTTTTCAGGGCCTGAGATTAGAGGGGAATTGAGAGTGATTGCTAAATGGGTACAGAGTTTTCTTTTGAGGTGTACACTTCAAAACGATTATTTTATGTTATCTGAATTTCACCACAATAAAAAAGTCAGAGCTTATGGTTGAATGACATAATAAGCTGGACAATTTGAAACAAAAAAAATTAGTTTCAGCTGGGCATATGAATCTTTGGATAGCTTAAAAAAATACATGATACACCCTTTAATACCATCTACCTGATTTCTGAAAGAAAGCTGGGACAAAAAAAATGACATACTAATTGTTTCATCAAATCAACACTTATCTTGACCAAACATGAGAAAAAGTATTCACTTGATACTGAAAAAGAAACATTATTTTAAGCAGAGACAAGACATAATTATATCTCAAAAGAACTATATCCTTCAACTTAGTTATCAAATACTTGGCTTAAAATACAAAGATATATTTTTGGAAAATATTAAGAAAAAATATTTCACTTATTTTTCCCAGAACCAAATCATTATAATATGAAATGTGATAATATCTATAATATTTAGATATTTAGAATCAGACAAGTAGACTAGTTTTAAAGTAGGAAAAAATTGCTTGTAGGTTTCACCAGTTTTTATTTAGGGGAAAGTGGTCTAATCACCCTTTGCAGTTTCACCAGTGCTATTACTATTTTTAAAATAAATGATAAGATGGCTGTGTCAGCCTAAAATATATAAAGTAAAAATCCAGAGTCATATTATTTAAAGAGACATGAGGGTCAATGAGCAAAGGCATTACCTACACTTTCAAAAGAGAAAAAGTGAAGAGTAATCCAGTTAAAGCTAAGATAATTTTTTTAAAAAAAAGTTGTATCATATCACAGACAAGTTCATGGATATCCAACTCAGAGATAGCCAAAACTTGAATGTCAATCAAAGTCAATAGGACCTAGCTTTCCTCACCTCTTCTCAGATTCTGCTATGTTGACGTCATCCCAGGTTGCACGTGGTGGCTACTGATAGCACCAGACTCACACTACCCTCAGTGTTAGAATACGGACCAGGAATGAAAGTATCTCATCCCTAGTATTTCTATTCAAGTTCAGGATTCATGCAATTAGACCCATTAGCTCAAGGGCCTATTTCTGAACCAAAGTGAAGACTGAGAGAGTTCAGCAAAGCTAGAAGCACATGTTGGAGCTGGAGGCATAGATGTATTAAGAATTGGAGAACAAATGCTCCTCTGATAGAGCACTAGGTTACAATGATGGATGTACCCAATGATGAAAGAAGGATGAAGATATCCTAGGAACAGGGGAAGGGTCAATGCAAGAATAACCCTATTGAGAAATAAAATGGCAACTTCCTGAACAAAGAACTACATTCTTTTGGGCCTCCTTCTGCCCTGGAGTCCTCAAAGAGGATCTGGAGATGCGAGCGCTTTGCGTGGGGAGTATATAGGAGGTAGGTCAGGTCCACAGCAGTTCTGTACATCCTGAAGCTTCCAAAAAGTAAAAATTGATGTGATCCCATTTTGAACAACCAGAGGCAAGGCTACGTCTGGCAGAGAAGATGGTGGTTCAGCCAGAAATAAGAGACCAAGCCAGTTTGCTGTTGTAGTTGCTGCTGTTTTTTTTGTTGTTGTTGTTTAGCTACCTCCAAAAAGCTACACATGCAATGGAAGCTAAAGGAGGCTGGTGGAAAGACATATTAGTCTGAGGAATGTTCCAAAGTATCAGAAGTTTGCAGGATGGGTTAGTTTTATAGAGTGAGGTAGCATAGGAATGCTCAGTGAGTATACGCATCCTACAAACCTGAGGTTTGAAATCTATCCTTCATGATTGTGGTAGCAGAATAATACCCCACCACCCAAAATAATGTCCATGCCTTAACCATGGGAACCTATGAATATGTTAGCTTAGATAGCCAAAGAGACCCTGTAGATGTCATTAAGAACTTTGAAATGTAGTCATGACTTTTGCCTTCTTGATGTTCAAATACAGTCTTGTTTTCACAGTGTACAGATTAAATCTCAAGACAAAAATCATGACTACAGAAGAAATACACAACTGTAACACAGACAATGAACACATTGAAATTGTTGAAGGTTTTTCTTACCTTGGTTTAGTCATCAATTCAAATGGAGACTGCTGCCAAGAAAGCATGAGAAGACTGAGATTCCAAAGGGCAGCAATGGGGGAATGAGGAGAGGCCATCAAGAGCAAAGATGTGTCATGAGTGACCAAGGCTGAGATCATCCACACCCTCGTATTCCCAATAACTATGTATGGATGCAAAAGTTGAACAGTGAAGAAGGCTGATAGGAAAAACAGTGATTCAATCAAAATCTGGTGCTGGAGAAGAGCTCTATGAATACACCCTGGACTGCCAGAAAGATGAACAGGTGGGTCGCAGGGCAAATGAAGCCTGGCATCGTTGGAGGCAAAATGATTAAACTGCAGCTGTTCTACTTTGGGCACACCGTGAGAACACAGGGGTCTTTGGAAAAAGTAACGCCAGGAAAAATAGAAGGCAACAGGAAGAGGAAAAGCAGTTATGAGATGGTTGGACTTCATAAGAGAAGCCATAGGCTGAGTCTCCAGGAGCTGAGCAGGGGTGTTGGGACAGGACACTGTGGATGTCACTCATTCACAAGGTCGCCAGGAGTCAGAGATGACACAGTGGCCCATAATACACACACACACACACACACACACACACACTACTTTGAGATGTGAAGACTATCTTGGATTATCCAAATGGGCCCAATCTAGTCACATGGATCCTTAAAAGTAGAGAAACTTTTCTGGCTGTAACCAGAGAATCAGAGAAAGAGCAGCATGAAAATAACTCAAGCCACCATTGCTGGCTTTGAAGATGAAGGAAGGGGCCATGAGCCAAGAAATGTTGTCAGTCTCTAGAATCTGGAAAAGGCAAGGAATTCTCTCCTAGAACCTCCAGAAAGGGATGCAGCCCTTCAGACTCCTTGATTTTAGGTCTGTGAGATCCATGTGAACAGAACCGCAAGATAAAAAAATCTGTTTTGCCATAGTGTTTTAAAGTTGGTAATTTGTTGTGGCAGCAATAAAAACCTAATAGTCTCCGATTACTTATACGGATATAAATTTATATTGAAATTGTGTGTGTGTGTGTGTGTGTGTGTGTGTGTGTGTGTGTGTGTGTGTTTGAGTAGGAAAGCTAATGGCCTGACCATTAATATGATAAGTAGGAGGCCTTGGAATAGTCACCGGCAGCAATCCTATTCCCTCTGGACATGAATCCTGTGAATTTATTCATAGGAACTCCCTTTATGGATATTCCCCAAATGGTAACAGAAACAGAAATTCATGCCAGGGAGAAACAGGAAGTTCAAGAAAAAATAAAAAACTCATTAGCGACCAGCACAGAAAGGGAATCGTTGGAAAAGAGATTCTGCCTCCCATGCTAGGTCTTATCCAATGCATCACCTCATTTAATGCAGCCCAAAACATGCAAGAAAGTTGTATTATTCCAATTTTACCAATGCAGAAACAGCAAAAGACTTTGCCCAATGTTATAAGCTACTGGAACTTCAAACCCAGATTTTTCTCTCTCCAAATTTTTGCTGATTCTTCTCTACTAGAGCTACCCTCTGAGGAAAGTCAGTGATGTAATTGCATGGAATATTGACGTGATTATGCTTTATACACAGCATATGCTCACACCAAGCAAGAGGTCAGCACAAATGGAGAGGCAAGCCTTTTCTAGGGCTTTAGAACTCCCCTCTTCCCCCACTCCCAAACCCATCAACTTCTGGAACCCTCAACACCAGCCCAAGCCCTGAAAACTAGTGACTAAGAGAAGAACAAGGCGTGACCTCTTTCTTCAAAAGGATTGCAACTATTTGCAGAGACCAGTGAGGCAGCAACTTGAAGAACGTAGCAAAACACTAAATTATACAGACCTAGAGTTTCCTAGAAGGAAGCGGCAGTGGCGATATCAGGAAAGTCTGCAGAGATGGAAGGATTTGCGGACTCAACAGTGGGGCTGAATCCCCCCGGTTCTTTCATTCTCTGCCCACACTCACGTCTGAGTGCCCAATGGGTACCAGGTGCTTGCTGGGCAAGGGGAGGGATTGCCTTTCCCTCAAGGCACTGGTAACCATGGTGTGAGCTTGTCACAGACCAGCTTTATGCTGGGATGGTATACGTGTGCATCAGAAAATGTAGATAAAAACTGGGAAACAGAGTAGTACTATCAAACCTGAGGTTGCTTGACAGGTTCATTAGACTTCATATTATGCCACCATTTGTTGTTTGTTTAATAGCTTCACACCTGCAAACATTCCAACTCTGATAATTTCATTGTGTTGTCCAAAAGGCACTGTCTTGCCAATTTGTGTGTGAATTCAACCCCGAAGTGGGCACTTCGGGGGTTCTGATGACTGAGAAGTGCTGGGCATTAGAAGAAATGAAGGAAATTGGCTAACACTTGTCATTCCATTGTCACTACATATCTGGAGGATAATTCTTTAATGAAGTGAAATATATCTTGAATTTATTCATTTATAAATTACTTTGTATAAGCATTCACACACACACACACACACACACACACACACACTGCGTTGCACTGGGTATATTCTGCATTCTGATCTGAGAGTAGTTCATTTAAAATGAAATGCATTTCAGAAATTCGGTCTTTTTGTGACTTGTGGCTCTTGCTGAACTTTCTGTTGCTCTCTTGACTGGTGTATTTGATTCTTTTTTTTTTTTTTTTTCCCCCCGGGAGAACCGACCTTATGTCTCTGGTAGTTAACTCTCTTCTACATAGCATTAGAATCTTACATCTTTCGTCTTCATTCCTTTGGGAGAATTTCACTGAAATACAGCTCCAGCTCAGCCTCTCTTTCTTTCTTTTTCCTTTTTACACCCTGCAAAAATACCTGTTGCCCAGGAAGCTTTACTTGCTCTCCTAAGCAGCCTTCCCCACTCACTCCGAGAGGCCCGGTCCCAGATTACAGGATGTAAAAATGGAAGGTGCTTTATGAAGGGGCAGCTATTTTATTTAAGCCAGTTCTGTGGAAAACCTAATTTGCAGAATTTTCAAATCAGTCACAACTTAAACAGGTTACAGACAGCCAGAGCCAGAAGGGGTTAAGAACAATCTCCAAAGTAGGGTTGGGTAGGTAGGTGGTACAGAAAATAATTAAAAACAAACAAACAAAATAAAAACCTGAAATATTTTGAAGGTGTTTAAGTTTGCTATCACAAGTCTTTTTCTTCAAGGTAACTGCTTTATATATGGTTGAAATTCTGAAATTATGCCAATTGAAATGTAAAATAATCAGAATTCCCCGCCCCATTCCTATTTGAATAAACCTTATTACACATAGCTTTTACCTGTGACTGGGTTATTGCTGCACAGAGTCAATATTGTTCACGTGATTTAGATTAAATTACAGCAGCGCAGGTCTCTCTTTTCTTTCTTTTCTCTCTCTCCTGAATATAAACTCCGTATGATTTTCCTTTGGCTGGCATTTGCTCCTTTGACTTTCCCCCACATTCAAGAGATGGTGTATGCTCCAAACACATAACATTATCAACTTTAAGGGCTGCAATTGATTGAATATTTTGACAAATATACCTCTCTAATTCCTGAAGCCATATGGACGCGCAGGCTGCCATATGGAATACAGCACTCTGCCTCATGAAATGATCCAAAAGCATTTTTTTTATTAGCGGTTATTTCCTTGAACTGAAAACTGATTAGATTTTGAATATTCCATCACTGAGAATAGTCATCTTGCCAACTGTATTTTCTTCACATCTTTAGTGATGGGAGGATATTGCTGAAGCACAAGTCCTTGATAGGGGTCACTACATTTAAAAAACAGTCGGGAAAATGTTTACTTCTATAGTCTCTGTACATCCATTGGGACTCTTTCTGCAGTAAGCAACAGAAAACCGTCAATTTATCTGACTTAACCTGTGAGGAAAATGATGTGATCTCATAAAACAAGAAGCCTCAAGCATCACAGTGAAAGGGTTGGTTACACCAGAGGCCCAGTGATGTCACTGAGAACCAGCTTCTGTCTGTGTTTGCGCTCACCCCTCCCTGGCCTTTCAGCTGAATTCTCCAGCTGGCTGCCCTACGGCTGCAAAATGGCTCCGTCCATGTAGACGTGACATCCACATATGACAGTGTCCAATGAAAGCTGATCAATCATTTTGTCCTGACTATCTGTTTTGTAAGAAGAAATCGTTTTCTCAGAACTAATTCAGCAGGTCCTCCTTCACAGCTCATTCTGAGTTATGCCACATGCAAGTTCTAGAACTAAATATGTGCAAAAGAAAAGGGGTTTCTGTGACTGGCCTAGTGAAGCTTGTGGCTGTAGGAGAAAGACTGAATCAAATGGACGCTCTCTTAGAAAGGAAGAAAGAGGCAGATGCTACATGGAGGGCCTTGCAATGAACTCGACTTGCTTACACTTTATATTTCTTCATATTTATAAAATCGTCTGGACCAGACCACCCCCACAAAGACCTTCTGGTTAAATTCTTTTACATGGAGTAAATAAACGGAATTATCCTCAAAGGCAATCGTAAAAATATTTCATTGAAATCAGAGGCAGTTCAGCCATGAGTATTTGTTGAAATTGACCTTTCCAGGACTACAATCCCTACTTCTTAAAGAATATTTTGCTGAAAAGAAAAGATACGTAGGATTGGTTTTCACCTTCATTAATAAATGGCTGCAGGAGTGTCTTCAAATCACTAATCTGTAATCAGTAATTCTTTTTCTATTTATAGGACGTGATGCTTTTTGAACATATATGAAATTTAATGAAGATGAAAAAGTAAAATGAAGGGCATGTAAGCACTCAGAGCTGGGCTTTCTTTGGCAGACCAGGCACAAAACCTCCTGTGTGGCTTAAGACAAGCACTTCCTAGTCCATTTTGACTATGGAGTCAGCATGGCGACCCCTTGAACAGAATTCTGAAGTTTTGTTGTTTTGTTTCTTTTTTTTTAACATTTGCAAAACATTTGGTCTGGTCTCTCACTGAGGGCAATAAAAGGGGCCTGGGATTGGAAATCCCTCGTATCTGCAGGAACTCACTCTCTGACTTGCTGTGAACTAGAACAACTTCTGCTATCAGGAATTCAGAATTCTTATCCACAAGGTGGGGGTGGGTGGTACCATCACTCAGTGATTTCTAAACTCCAATTCAGCCCTATGATTCTGTGATCCTCATTTGATTAAAACAAATCAAATTTCCGTAAAGGTCAAATGGAAGCAAATCATGGTGCCCGGCCAAAGCTCAAAGCCATAAATAATCACTGATATTAATATTTTCACTATAACTTCTATGCAAATATAAATAGAAGTCCAAGTTTCAGTAAAGTACACTCAGATTTGATAGATTCCAACCCAGAATGGATTTCTCAGATCCTTTTCTCAAATGTTAAAATTTGGAGTTGTTTTGTTTGTATGTTTGTTGTATACAAAATCTGACCATATTATACTCTTAGCTACAAATTATTCTCTGCTAAGAAGTCTAGGTTTTAGAGGTAAATATACAAATAATTAAATGAATAAACAAACAAATAAAATAGGAAGCCATTAGTTTAGCTTTCCTTGTCTAAGATTCAATTAAATTACAACCAGTAAAACCTGAAGTAATGAAGAGAACATTTTATATCAGTGTATACGAATAAGAAAAAGAGACTGTACTGTTTACAATCTATTTATATGTCATCTGCTCTCATTTTTTTGTTCACAATTCATTTGGATTCATATTCATATTATGTATTGAAATTCTTTTATCCCATTAACACCTCTTCTTTCAGAAATCTGTAAATGAACATAATTAAGAAACATGTTTTAAGCACTAGTTTCTAAAATATTCATTATTAACCTGCTGGCTACACTTGTCCCTTTTTTATAGTTATATAATTAATTACTTCTCTTCTAATACATACATTTTAAAATAATTTATTAGTACTATTCAGGTTTTGACTTGTCTATTTCTTCTTTCTGCATTTTTTGTTGTTGTTCACCAGAACCTCTCTCACCTTTTAATTTTCTAGTAGAGTTGAAGCACTTGAGGACAGTAAAAGTTGGGCCATTTTTTTTTTTTTAGCTAGAAAAGAACATAACAATATATTTAGCAGAACTTGAGAAGGGGAGTAGTGCGATCAATGTTTCATAGTAGAAACATATAAGATGCATGGTCCAGATGTTAGTTTAGGGTATTCATGGGGACAGGTTAATGCCAGATCCAAATGATCTAAGATCGCTGCCTTTAAGTAGCATTTGAATTTGAGTTTTGGTTGATGAGACCCATCCTCTAGTTGTTCACAGATGATTTAATATAAATAATTCTTGTACAATTTCCAAGTTCTAAATTTTTAAAATTAGAGGACAATTGGACCAGGGCTAATAGTAAAGCTGTGTCTGGCTCATAGGATGAGCCAGCGTCACTCACTGAGTTGACAATTTAGTATCAGGATTCTCAGCACCTTGCAAACCATGTTAAACTGTCTAGAGTTACCAGCAAAGAACCAAGATTATATTATAATTGCTTTTAGTAACAAGTTAGTTGCCTTTGGCACTTTTCCCAACTAAAATCAAAGAGGAAACTGAGAACTTAGCACCAATTCTCAGTGTTCCCAGACCTTGTGTCTTCCTTAAATGACAAAATTACTGTGCAAAAACCATTTCATGCTTGTTTACTCTGCACAATCCTTTCACTGGATAGTGAAAAAAATAATAATAAAATTGGGAACAGTCATGGTGATGCCAAAAGCTGCAACTATTTTTCCTGAATAGGAGTTTTACATACACAAGGCAGTGAAATTTTACACAGATTTGCTGATTCTAGGGAATCATGCTGCTAGATTAGGCCTGAGAGTGGTTGTCAGAGAGCAACCTCAAGGGAACTAGTGGAAATTAGTTAGACTCTTTGTCTAAAATACCACAGAATCATATCCATGCTAAGGAGGCAGACTTGACCCTGGATATCTATTGTGCCTCAAAAATACTTTCATTCTTTTAAAAATTGTATATTCCCAAAAATGCCTGGATGGACTTAGACTCTCTCTCTCTTTATTCTAGCCATTTATCTAACAAATATTAATTGATCACTCAACATGTTCCAAACACTAATGTTCCAGTTGGGGAAGACAAATTAGCAAAAAATAAAAGAGATAATACAGATATTAGAGCACTAAAAATAAAGCAGTGATATGATATAAACTTTATGTGCATATTTGTTTTTCTGGTGTGGGTATATCAGCTCCAATTGTGTAGCTAAAGTTTGGACAAGGTGACAGAAGAGATGATATTTAAGCTCAGTCTCAAATGACGAAAATGAGTAAGCCACTGAAATATCTGGACAAAGGTCTTTCCAAGAAAAGGGAACAGCTGTTACAAAGACACAAAGACTTAAAAAAATAAAAAGTGTTGGTGTGTTCAAGGGCAGTAAGAAAGCCATGCAGAGTCAAGGTTGTCTTTTGGGGAAAACGTAGGAGATAAAAAAAGAGGAATGAGTCAAACTGTAGGTCAATAGATCTTGTAAGCCCTGCAGTAGAATTTGGGCATCATTTCTACATGTGATAAAGAGCTGCAGGAAGTACTACACAGGGGAATGAGTCACGAATTTATAAGTCATTTAGCCTTTACTGGGGAAAATGAATGATAGACGAGCAAAAACAAGGATTTGGTTATAAGCCTACTGCTTATTATTGAGCAAAAAAGAATAATGGTGTCTCGGACGTGGGTGGTACTAATGGTTGATAAGACATACATAAATTTGGGATATATCCTGAAGATACTTTCAAAAGGACTTGCTGATAGGTAGAAAGTGGAGAAATGGTGGGGCAAGGGAGGGTCATGCATGATTCGGGGGCTTTGGCTGAAGGACTTGCTTGTGAGGTGGTGAAGTTCATTGCTATGGGACAGGCTGAGAGGAACGTCCATGTTGGGGAATGAGGAATCGAGGGCTCTCCTTGGTATATATAATGTGTGAGATGCAAATTAGACTCCAGGGTAGATATTTCAAGTAGGGAGCTGGATATGTGACTCTGGAGAGTTAAGAAACAATTTAGGTATGGAATTTTAAGTTTGGAAGTTATGAGTATTTAGAAGAAATGTATACTCATGGAACTGCTTGAAATTACCTAGGACACAAACAGCAACTGCTCAACAAATTGGGACCCATCCAAGAGGAAGAGAGCAGAAAACAAAGCAAAAACTGGCCTGGGCAAGAGGGGGAGAACCAGGGAGCGTGGCTTCATGGCGTGGCAGCAGGGGCTTGCTGATGCCCATGACGGGAGCAGTTTGTATGGAGTGCAGGGAACAGAAACATGACTGAAATGGACTAAAGGCAGACTATGAGACAAGATAATGGAGACAACAAATACAATTTTGGGTTTTTTCTGGTTTTGTTTTTGTTTTTCTTTGAAATTGGAAAAGTATCAGAGAAATGAGAATGTAACTGGAGGGAAGCCTGGATTCAAGAAGGAGGCTTTGTTTTCTCTTTTTAAGAGAGGACATTGTGGTACATACGTTTATATGCTTATTGGAAATATTAATTATGCACCATATTGGATAATTCTTTCTGGTTCCTCTCTTTCAAGGAAAGAAAACAAAACTGTAAGTGGCATAGAGGGAAAATGTACTTCATGGGTGCTGAGAGTGACTCAAATGTGTCTTCATTACAGAGTCAACCTTCCAGCTGTGGTCGCATGACACTTCTCAGATGTCCTTGCAGACAGAAATACACAGGAGACTGAAGGTTGATTGCTTACTAGAGAGAAGGGATTTTGAAGCAAGCTTTTGGAAGCTTAGAGTGCAGACAAGATACACATATGCCCCAAGAAAACTTCATCACCAAAGCAAGGTTTTCTGGTTTCATTCATTCATTCATTCATTCAATGAATATATATTGAGCACCTGGTATGTGCCATTTACTTTGCAAAATACTGAGGATCAAATAATAAGTAAAACAGACATGGTTCCTGTCCTCTTCAATATGTTTCATCATATTTATGAAATGTGGACTATGTTTTATGGTGTTTGCACACACACATGTACCCCTGCACACATGTGCTAAAGCTATATATATATATACACATATATATGTATATATATATACACATATATATGTATATATATTCCTTTTTTAATATAAAAATTCTATACATCCTAAAACTTGAAAAAAACTACATCTGCTTTAAATGTTTAGATCTAGGGCTAATTACTATAGGTGCTCAACCCCAAAATTACTACAGGAATTACTAGGGTTTCCCATGACGATTGAAGACATCGGCAAATTCTTGCATAGAGGAAAGGTAATATGAATTGTACTGTTTGTACTAAATCTTTGGGATTTATTGGTACATTTACTTCAGGATTGGTATTAGAAACAGAAACACTTTGTTTCCTGTGTTGAAGGTCTAAATGAATATGTTTGACTTATGATGACTGTTTTTTCACCATTTTTCCAATGAATTTGCTTTGAAAATAAGTGAAGAGCAGGTCTCCTTTTCTCGCTTAAGTGCTCAGGTGTGGACACTCAGATGTCCCCCCAGGTCTCAGTGAAGGCAGTGTGACCCTCTCTGTTCTAGTGATTGGTTTGTTCCTTTCTCGTATCCACCAAAGTGGACACAACTATGTGATCCCAAAGATATACCTAGTTAATTCCAGCTGATGGGAGACCAAAATTTGAACAGTAGCCATCCCTTATTCACAGGGATTGCTTTCCAAGACCCCTTGGGGATTCCTGAAACCACAGATAATACTGAGCCAGATCTATACGATACATACATTTCTCTGATAATTTATAAATTTATAAATTAGGCAATGTCATACACAGAGGACTCATTCTTACTTTAGATCTTAGCAACCTCAGCATACATTTTTTTTTCTTTCCTTATGTTGAGACTTCTACCTTTTCACTTAAAGGAAGCTCTTCATAGCTTGTCTTTGGCATTGCCAAATTGTCAGTGTCGCTACTCTTGCACTTTGGGGCCAGTATTAATTGAAATGATGGCGACTTGAACACAAGCACTGAGATACTGGGACAGCTGATCTGATAACCGACACAGCTAAGTGACTAACGGGCAGGTAGGATATACAGAGTGGAGACGCTGGACACAGAGATGATTCACATCCTGGGTGGGACAGAGTGAAAAGGCTGGAGATTTAATCACTCTACTCAGAATGGTGCACAATTTAAAGCTTATAAATTGTTTACTTCTAGAATTTTCCATTTAACATTTTCAGATCGCAGTTGACTGAGGGTAAACGAATCTGCAGAAAGCAAAACCACAGATCAGGGAGACCATTGTAATGGATGGTTTGAAATTACTGCAAATAAAAAGAGGGCCTGGGGGAATCAAAAGGAAAGTACCACTGTATTGCTATATTATGTGTATTATAAACCATACACCCATATACAAAATAGAAAGAAGTTTAAACCTGGGATATTCGTATATGTAAATTATCGGCAACATTATAGCTCTTGCCTTGGGTGATGGATTCATGTATACTCATGAATCATGTATGTTTCTTATAGCATACAGCAAAAAGTACAATTTAAATGAAAGGGGAATTTTCATGGACCAAGGTCGATGGGAAGTAACGAATTAAAAAATGATATTGATCCAGTTCTTGGCCCTAGAGTTTCTAAGACTCAGAGTTTTAAAATCTTCAATTGATGATGATGAAGATTAAACAATATTTTTAAATGTCTCTCTAACTGCGATTATGTCTTTCCATATTATCCAAAATACAGTACATACCGCACTCAGTTTAGCATTATTGATATTGGATATAGATACATATTTTAAATAATATTCTGGATCATTTATTTATTTAATTTTTTTATCAGAGTCTTGTCATTTCATTCTTTAAAATGTGACTAAAGATGTCACACTAAAGATGTGACTAAGGAGGAGCTACTGTGTGGGAGGAGGATGTACCAGCTCCTGCACTGACTAGTTAACATGGGCTTGTCCCACCAGTTGCATCTTCAACCAGTGGTTTCTTGACAAGGATAATGTAAACCACCTGCCCGTTTTGTACTGGTTAGTCTACTTGAAACTACATCATCCAGTTCCTAAATCTGCCTAGCTAGTACACTATAGAACGATGTGCTGGGCGACTGTGAGTATGAAATGGCCCTGCCTATGGGTCCACGTGGAGGAACCCCCTTTTCTCCTACCATTTACCATATGGGACTCACTCGGGTCTGATACACAACTGGAATACAATGGTGCTGTCATACCGGTTGTTCAAATACTGAATCGAATCACTTTCATTCCAGATGTAAATAGCCACTGTCCCAAGACTCCCAAAATACCTATCACTGTGGCGTTCCCCCTAGACCTTCATATTTCCAAGATACAGCAACTAAAGAGTTAATATCTGCAATTCTGTGGCTGGTGTTCACCCTGACTGGTTTATCTAGTCAATGCACATTTTGAGGATAGTCCCTGGGCTTCTGACATTCAAATCAGGCAAGAGTGTGAGAGATAGTTTATATAGTAAATATTAGTTAAGCTCAGATTCTTTTTTATTTGTTTAAGTAAAAATAAATAAATAGGAATTAGTTATCATATCCTTTCCCCGAAGCCCACTTTAAGACCTCTGGACTTAACAATATCTAAGGTTGCATTGTGATTACAGAAAAGAAATCTCCTGTGATCTTATAATCCACAAATGCAACTCTTTAAATTCAAAATCATATGTATAATGTTTCATATATAAAATTCCACTGTCTAATTTTTTAGAAATATAGCTGTCCTAAACATATTTACTGTAACTTTTATATACAAAAAGTTTGTTCATATTAATGGAAATAAGGAAACTAAAACATGAGGCAGAAATTCAAATTAAATCATCATTGCTTTGTCTTATCAATTTGGTAAGAGGAAATCTAAGGTCACGTAATTAAGGGTGATTCTGAATATGTGAATTCTTCAGCAGCTGATCATATTTATGCATTTGGACTTTCTATTTTACTGCATGCTCTGTGGGCAATTTTCCTACTTCTGCTGAATTAATGTAATAATGCTACTGCTTGAAATAGCCCAGGATATAGAAAAATGTCAATGATTTTTAAAAATGTCACCTTTCCAATGTAGAGAATGGCATTTTGTTTTCTTTAAAAATAATACAAAAATAAAACCTTTGTATTAAAATACTCTCTGTGAGGGTGCCCAGGAGTCTGTGTGTTACCCTGCTGGTAAAAATGAATTGATCTTCAAATGGGTTCATTGGCCTCACCCAAGTGAGCAGAACTATGTTGGACCATCAACACCTTTTGGGCAGTTGTTTCTGACTTGAGTATAGCAGGGTGAATAAATCCCTCCTGGAAGGAACTCATTCTGTTTAGAACCTTGTCTATTTAACTAAGCGACAAAAACCGAAGTTTAGTGAATGCCATAAAATCTCCCAGTTTCCAAAGGGACTGAGAGGATAAGCTAATTTTGAACTCAAAACAGAGACCATTTTGGTGCATCTCACTGAATTCTGTCATTTTCAGAGATGATTAGTAAAGAGCATCATTGTTTCTCTCTGTGTGAACACATTTGAGATTCAGAGAAGTAAAAGTCCCAGATACAAACTCCCAGTCAAACTATCCTCTAAAAGCACTAAGGACATCAAAAGCAATGTGTGGTCCACATATCAAAACAAGTCAACAATCAAATGGAATCCTCAGTACTGAGTTTCTGTTTTAATGAAATAAATCATATATACCACGTGGATTACACATTCTGGGGTAAATTTGCATTTTAGTGCAAATATTGAACTACTTTGATATCCATAAGCTAACAAACGAAAAGAATGGGTAGAGTGGTACCATGTGCCCACCTGCTAAATGGAAGCTGGAGAATAAAACAAAACATCGAAACCACAACCGACAGAGAATGTATTTTCCAGATAATTTTTTGCAGTATCTCACTTGATCCCTTCAACTATATGAAGTGCTCAGCATCATGGTGGGCCCCATTTTATTAAGTTTCGTAGAAACTGATTTTACTGTCAGGGGTCAAACAGGAGAAGGAGTGGAGCAAGGATTGAAATCCAGGTCTATGGAAGCCGACTTTATGCACGTGATTGGGATGCTATTACGAAAGGCAAGATAGTCACGTGCACACTTGTGCCAGCACTTTACATGCTTTCTTTCATTTAATATCCACAACATTAATCTTTCTCCACATGGTTGCAAGTTAAAAAGCGCATACTGAAAGGATAAATGCAGTCCCAGAAAAAGGAGTGCATTTTATGCCCAGGCCAGTACTGGAGGGGGGAAGGCAACAGCAGCAAAAGGCAGAAGCCAGAGCTCAGACCAGAGGCCACTGAGATAAATGTAACATCACCCACCACAGCCCGGAAAGACACCATTTCTACCATGGAATGTGGGGAGCTGACTGTGAGCAGTCAGGGACCACAAGGCTGCAAGCTGGCAGGCTGGCAAGCCTTCATGTCCAGATGAGCAGCACGAGGAATGTTTCACCCCGACTGTACCGTTGGAGAGCAAAGAGCAGCTGAAGCAACAGGCTGAAGGCAACTAAAACCGCAAACTGCATAATGGGATGTGATCCTACAAACCGTTGAGCTTGCTAAACATAACCTCTGTTAAGGGGAAATTGTTTCCCCATACCCGCCTTACAAAAGGGAAATTGCTCCCCTCTATATAAGCTTGGTGTAAAAAATAAACGGGGCAACTATCCACCATCAGCAGTCAGTGGACCTCCCAATCCCAGCTTTCGTCTCTGTATCTTTCTTTTCTAATCTCCCACCCAATCCACTCAGGACAGGTACCTGACTGACAAGCCAGGCAACTCCAGTTGTCGAGCGGGTCTCGACAATGTAAGGGATAAATGTTTGAGCACTTTTATTTAATGCTGAAAGAATGGAAATACTCCAGCAGGCATGAAGACTTGGGGAACATCCAGACATCTGGGTTAAAAATTAAAAAGACACTGAGTTATGGAAGTTGAGAAAAGTTTGACACAGTCCCTTCTGTCCCTCAAAGGCATTGTAATCATGGCGGTTCTGTTTTCTTTGACATATCAGTCATCTTCTACTAATAAGTTTAATTGGTATTAACTCAAGAAGTTTCACCCCAGATTTCAGAATAACACTTACTTTGGATGCAGAAGAGAAAATGTAGAAAAAGAGTATCTTCTAAAGTAGTCACTTGACTGGAAAAGCAATGATAACGTCATTGCCTGAGGTAATTGTGGACATGGGCTCACCACCTGCTCTCATTTCTGTAGAGTATCATCTCCTACTAATTCTATCAATTAGGCTGCATTTGGCTGAAAACAGCAAGAAGCCCAAGTGCAGTGAGCTAAACAGCAAGGAGTTTATTTCTCTCATGGAAAGAAACCCAGTGGAAGGCAGGTGCTGGCATAGGTTTGGGTGGCTTCATGATGCCATCAGGGGCCACAAGCAGAGAGGCAGCTGCCGCTCCATGATCATATCCATATTCCAAGTCAAAAGGAGGAGACAGACAGGAAGAAAGGGGAGTGTGGCTCAAGAGAGTTTGTCCTTTTATTCAGGAAAGAAGCCTCCTTTCCTCCCACCCATCTCCTGCTCTGCCCTCCTGCATCCCCCATCCCCACACCCCCTAGTAGAGCTTCAGGCCTCATTGATTGCACTGAGTAATATGGACATATGCTCACTTTTTAAACAGACCTGGCCAGTGGGAAGGAGAAAAGGGTAAGTGATTGACAACCGTCAGCGTTTATCTCTGGGCTGGCCTGGAAGGTCAACCCACCTTGGTTTCAAATGATCTCATCCAGATGCCTGACAAAACCAAGTCCCGTTTGCAGGGTTGCCTGGGGGTAGAGTAGGGTAGACGGCTGCTGGGTAACCACTAAGCCTCTGTATATGACCACAGGATTTTCAAACAAGGTGTAGTGGTTTGATTGAAGTGTAAGTTTCATTATTCAGAGAGAACAGAACAATTCATTTCCAAACATCTATATTTACCTTCATAAATAAAACGAAGACCGGGACCGCACATACAGAAGGCAATTGATATAAAAATGTAATTTAGGACTCATGATTCTATTTCCTTTAAAATTAAATTATGCATATTTCAGCCCAACACATTTTAATCTGCAGTTTTGAAATATGCAAAGTGCTTCTCATATTAAGAAAATGGAATGATTAATATAACGACTGTCCATACTGCTTCCTATTTCTAGTAAAACGTCAGTTTTCTTCAATGTTATCAGTGTTGCACCATTATTTCAAAAGGTCATGAACTGTAACAATGTATTTTTGAAAACAAAATCTTAGGTGTCAATGACCATCTGTAAATTTACTCATTTATATAATGTGTGTTAAATTCCTAAAAGGCAAGTATAATTAAATGGAGGAGAGAGAAACTTGACTCTTAGATTGCATTTATTTGTTATATACTTCCGTAAGACACCATTACTTATTTAAGGTTTTAAACATTTAATTAATGTTTTATCTTTGTTATAAACAATGAAAATGATAACATCAGGGGACAAATGTTAAGAAAAAGGGAGAATATTTCAAATAGCCTGGGTTAGAAAAATGCTATTTACAACTTAATCATTTCAATTCTAAGACATTAATAATTTATCTGAAGCTGCAGCCTGGGGGGACAGTTCAGTATGTGCAATTTATCTTGTGGACTCACTGCTGATGGTCAGCTAACCTAATATGTCCTGAGTGACTCAGCTTGTTAGAACATAATTTAGTAATTGTCCAGGAGTTGGCTCCCTTGGAAATTCCATCATCTGCCATCCTCCCCATAAAGTTCCATGAGAGCCATGCTGGAAATGCTGAGGCCTTCGATTAAATACCAGATCATACTGAGGTAGCTCTTACAAAAGTACTCAGTGGTAGTGCCAGCTGTGTCCCTATAGCTGCAAACCGAGAACACACAACTGCAGGGCTTTATTAGGAGGATATGTTTTTATTCTTCAGCAATGCAAAAACATTTCATTCTTTCCAGGCTAAAGCTGACTTCTTTTAATAACTTGAGAGCCCTCAGCATCACAGAATTTCATGTGGTATTTATTCTGGGCATCAACTAAAAAGCGTCTCTTGTGATTTAGAAAGTGGGGGTATATACGAACCAGAATTTTCTCATAATACCGAATCAGAAGGGTGGCAAGAGCTACAGATTTCACCAGTAGCCTCTGACAGGGCACCAGAATTAGCCAGAGACCCAAACAGGTGCTAAAATCAAAACAAAGCAAAAAACAAAGGAAAGAGTTTGAGATCCTTAAAAAAAAAAATGCCCATTTGTGAGATTCATGTTCTACCTTGGTAATGAGTTAATCATTAAGCAATTTTACTACTAAGGAGGCTGGCATATTGTGGAAACATGTTACTTTCATTTCATGGCAGAAGAAGAAATTTGAGTGTGCTATTATTAGAAAGGGCATCTTTTCTAGACTAAGATAATGATCAGGCTATTCTGCCATCAGAAAATGCAACTTGTTATTATTTCTCAATCTTAACTAAATGTCAGCTGCAAATAACAGGGCACCATTTCATGCAGTGGGTTATTTGGGTTGAGTTTTACCTAATAGTTTAAAGAAAGTGTTCATCTTTGCCTTCAGTCCTGAATTGAGTGGCTGGGCTGCGTTCCTTTTCTCTGGCATGCGTGCAGGATAAGGCAATGAGTTTTTCTCACCCAGTGTTGCCTGCACTGCACCAGTAAAGGGGACCCTGTACTGTGATGGCTTGACTGGCTGGGAGCTCAAAGAACTGATCCTGAATGGATTTTTTTTTCCCCCTTCAATCCTTGAGCCAATTCATTCACATGTCTGTGTTTTTAATTTCAGAAATGGCTAAGTTTTGTTCTCAGAAGTGAGGGAAACCATGAATAGTTACCAAGTCATGAAACCTGTCATTCCCTTGAATGCTTTCTTCATTTTGCTTCCCAGCAAAGACTTGTCCTGTTTTTAAAGCAGAGATATTAATCTGTGTATTCACTGAGGCTAAGGAAAAAGGTGGACTCTCAAGTTATGTCTCTCTTGATTAATTGCTCATGATTTGGAACCTATGCATGTAATAATCTTTTGTCATCCTGGAGAGAGTTTTCAATCCAGTACAATATTTATAACTGGTATTTTGTTTATGATTCAGAGAATCCCGTGGAGTCATTCCATGTGTTTCAAAGAAAAACCACATGCCATTTTTGATTTGTCCTGGAAAAATAAATAGAAGAGGAGAAGGAGAAGAATCTAGGAATGTAAGGAGTTATACAGGAGAAAAGATATGGAGGAGCAGGGGACACACGTGCGAAATACAAACAGAAACGACAAGAACTGAGTCAGTGAAGAGTAACTTGAATCGGAAGCGCGCATCCAGAGCCAGGAGCAGAGCAGGCAGCCCTCTGGGTACGCAGATCTTGCCAGTGAGCTTTGCGAGAGTCTCGTAAGTAAGGACGGATATATAAATGCCCACCAGAAACCAGACACAGGGAAAATACTTTTTCTCTTTAATCCAGAAAAGGAAAGAAACGATATGTTTAACTCGCACCGATCATCTATACAGAGCCAATCGCATTCAAAAGCTCATCTCTCAAAGCAAAGCCATGCTTGCTTGGACTCTGCAGAACAAACAAAGCTGTTGGAGAATAATTCTGCTCTAATCCATCTGTAGCCTCCGTGTAGGTGTTTGGGAAAGTGAACTCGGTACTCCACAGGAGGAGCTTCCCTAACATTTCGGGTCAATAGGACGGCCAGTTAGAGATGCCAATGTAAGCGCATTGGGTGATAGAGTGACTGAGGTCCCTGCTAGGAGTCTCTGATGACCTCTGAGTCCCTGCTCTGTTTCTCCTTTGCCTCAAAGCTGAGAGCACAGGGAGATCGTGTCTCTTAGTTGTAACTGCACTTCTGTTGTGGACACTTTGCATTGAAACACCCGAGTCTTTACAACCAGCAAGGTTATGATTTCCTCTCTCCGTTTCCTCTTTTCTTTTCCCATTCATGGCGAGAGGACTGGCAAGGCCTCTTCCTTTTCGATCCACTTCTCTACTCAAGGGCCTGATTAGCACATTTTTGCCAATAAAACAAGCAGTGATTAGTTTTTAATAATCAGTATATTTTCGTGATATCAGCATGTGATTTCAAAGCCTGCGATATTTAAAAACAGTATGCAATAAAGAGCACAGGATGCCACATATTAACTCTGGGGCAAACATAGCTTTTAGAATAATGTTTTGAAAAGCAGCCCCCTGTAAATATAAGGTGGTACAGCACCATATGGAGACTGGGTTTCTGACATATGGCTTGAATTAACAAGTTTAAAACTGTTAGGATCAGTTTTTCTTTCACTGAAGGCAGAAACCACAAGATTCAGACGCGAAATATGCTCCAGCCACTGATACAAAGGCTCACCAAACACTGGGCCTCTTGGGCTAGGTTTTTTTTGTTGGCAGTCAAGTGAAAGTTATCAATAGAAAGACAAGTTGTAACATGACGGAGGAATCACAAGGCTGCCAAGGCTTAAGATTTCACTTCAAATAGCGCTCTACGTGGGTCTATACCACATTCGCTTGCAAAGGACCTTGCCTCTTTGAAAGTGGCTTTTGAATTATGATTATTACATCCTCAAAAATAAATTGTTGTTCCTGGGTTGATATCAAAGATATTTGAAAAGACAAACTTGACTGACAGATTGGAAGCGGCTCAGGGCACCGTGTCTTCTGATCTCTCCTAATTGAACCTTTGTAGGATGAATTGAACAGGAAAAGTTTAAAGATCCCGGGCCTGTATTACACAAATATTGCTTCATTTAATCAAAACTGTCTTTGAAGTGTGGCACTTGTGGACCACCTGTAGCTTTGAAATTTAAAGTCATATAAAAGCTTTAGTGATGCTGGAAAGGATAGTATGCAGCCACAATAAGCCGCTGGACAAAGAAAATAAAATAAAAATCAAGATGAAATAAAGGCAGTTTCATATTCATGTTTCCTTTTATTGCCTTTTCATTTTTTTCAGTGAGCAGAGCTCTCCAAAGTTGTAAAGGAAAGCATTACGACATCCAGACCTCCACAGGGCTTATTTTCATCATTGGAAATGTGTTTGTTTGTGGTTCAGCATCTACACTATAATTATTCCAAGGTTTGGAACCCCCCATCAGTGTTAGGTTGAGCCCTGCTAATTTTGTTTTACTCCCCCTCTCTGTGACTCCCTGTACGAAGATCATTAGAAAACGCAGCTCTCATAGAAAATTGACGAAACAGTTTCCTTTTAGAGCTTGATCGAAGTGGCATCAAGTATATTTGTAGCCAGAATGGAAAGTCCCAATAAAGAAAGAATAGTCTACTAATTAGGGAGAATGTCATGATAATACTTTATAATAATTACACAGTTTGCAGAGCACTATGGTGTATGCCATCACCATTTAGTCTACAGAGCAGCTCTGGGGGAGAGACGGTCTTCCTCCCATTTCATGGATTTGAAAAACAAACAAACAAAAAAAAACAGTCCAAGTCTCAAAACCCTTAATGATTTTCCTAGTAAGTCATAGCCTTTTAATGGCAGAAGGAGGACTTGAACTTGTGACTTAAGGCTCAGGTTCCAAGCTCTCTCCACCATATCCCTTCCCACAGGCTGGTCTCTTCTCTGTGCCCCTCACCTGCAGCAGGTGCATTTCTGGCGCTGTGGGAGCTGGTGCTTGGTACCCAGGAAACGTTTGATTGTCACTGTCACTTCCTTCCCCCGACTGGCAAGGGTGGCAGGGAAACCACTATAACGGCAGGCAGGAGAGCAGGGGTGGCAGGACATCTTGGTCATGTGAAAACTGTGTAGCATCCTGGGGTCTTGCTTTATCCATCACTAGGCACTAATCATGTTAAAACACTTTTGCAGTAAATTCGTTTTTCTCCTCTAAACAAACACACATATAGGCCTTTCTCATGTAAAAGCATTCTAGGGGTAACCCTTCCACCATATCTTCGCCCCATTTTTCTCACTAATCTTTTGGGTCCAAAAGCAAGTTCACATGACTTCTGTAGATCCCAAGCCCCTGTTCTTTCCCAAATACCTTTGGATGTATGAGGCCTGAAGTGAATCTGGGAATGATTATTACTTTTTTCCAAACATTTGTTTCTGTCCTTATACAACTTTTTGGGCCTAGCTGAGAAATCCCATTTAATCCTTTAGTTTTAAAAATGAGGAGAGAACCACAGAGCAGGGGACAATCTCAGGGAGCAGCTGGTTCAATCCAGTGGTGTCATAAATGAGAAAACTGAGGCTCAGAGAGTTTAAGCCACTTGCAAAAAAAAAAAAAAAAGCAAGAAAATCCCACAGAGCTGCTGGGGCCCCTGTCTCCCCATTCCAGGACCTTTGCGTTCGAACCATAGTGCCTTCAATGTTCTCTACTAAAGAACAAACATAAACACTATCAGAAAGCGCAATGTTTCAGACATTCAGATCTCCATCCTTCCATCCACTGCCCCTGCCGTGTTTTATTCATCCCCATAGCGTAATCACCACCTGCCCTCTCACATATTCATTGCTTGTTATTTGTCCCCCCTCTTTCCTCCAGGAGACTATAAACAGTGGGGTGTTGGTGAATGCTTACCAACCAGCTCACAGAGTGAAGGAAAAATCCCTGACTTGGAGCATTTGCTGATTTCCATGGTGTAGACCCACCCACCATGGCTGATGTCCAGCTCCTAGTGTGACAGGACATAGAATTGGGGAGAGATGCACAGTCGGCTCGCGGAACCTGGGCAAGGCAGCCCAGCACACTCCTGGGACCAGCCACTCCATCTGTTTTCCAAACTCGCTGGCGACATCCCCAGCGTCTAGAGCCCAGACTGACACATACTGGCTGCTCAATTAATATTTGGGGAGCTGCCTTACAGGAGTCATGAGGACCCGTCTCTGAAAATGCTGAAATTCTGTGGCCTCTGTTTCCGGTGACGTGCAAGGCGGCAGCACCTCTTTCTCGGGGACAACGTTCCCTCTCCCGGCTTGTTCTTTCTGGCTGAGCGACATTGGCCAGGTTGTGTTTTAACTTAAACTTGAAATAGAAGAAAGCATAAAGGGTTTTTCAGGTGACACTTTTAATGCAGTTTGAGAAAAACTGTATTATCACAACAATGTCCTGCTGTTTGGGAACAATGAGATAATAATGTGATTTTTCTTTTTCTTTTTTTTTTCCCTTTTTTAAGCCCTTGGAATGACCTCATGCATTCCCTCCTTCTGGGATGCAGGTCTAGGCCCCAGGCTGGCATTTCTACAACCTCTCCCTGTGTGCAGCCATTTATAGGCTAATAAGCTCTGACCAAGGCACTAAGTGACTCCCAATCCCTGTCTTTGTGGCAGGAGAATGTAGCCTACTGTGGCCTGAGTTGCATGTTTTAACAATGAGGAAAGGAAATCCCATGTCTGCTTCCGTAATTAATGTAACTGGAACTTATGTCAAAACCAAATATGGGGAAGGCTTTGCTCAACCCTATATTTTTGACATTTTTCATATGCAAAATAGTTCCTAGGAAACATGGCTTATGAAGAACATGTCCAACAATTTGGATGAACTTTGAGTCAAAAGTCCATGCACATGTGAAGGAAGAAAAGGGGCTTAAAAGGAAAAATAAAAATAAAAGTACACATTCTTGTGCTGGAGAAGAGAACGACACCTTCAAATATTGAGGCAGCTTTTTAAAGGGCAGTACTTTTTACACTCAAATGGTGGTGTTTTCTGTAGACAATTCCAACAGATGTCCAACGAGACCTAACACAAACATAACCCCATCTATCTCACATGTAAACATATACGTTTTGCATGTGTACTTTATAGAAAATTATTAAGAATGATCAGAGCCTGGACCTTTCTCACTATAGCATTTAGTATAATGGATAGTGAAAACCTATAAGACATTTAGGCCAAGGAATTTCAATACTATAATAGCCACATGGCCTACTGGATATATTCAGAAATGTATACATTTGTTCTCTTTCAGAAATTCATACCTTCAGAAATTTCATTCCAGGTGATATATTTAATTTCTAGAAAATGATTTGAGGGGCAATGACTTTAACCACCGAAAAGTCTTAAGAAATATAAAGTCCTGTTAGGAGTGGCTCTCTAACAGAGTCCACGTTCGGTACCTGAGTGCCTATGCATCCCTTGGAGGGGGTGCTCAGACGCAGATATCTTCCTCTGCCTGCTGCCCCCCCCACACACACACACACAGTGAGTGCCCGACATATGCACACTGGTTAGGATGAGAAGAAATGATTTCAAGTGACTCAAACAGCTAGTTGAGAACTTATCCCTGTGATTCATAACTGCTATGATGAGGGAAGGCTTCATTTTGCATAGATTATTTAGAGGGAAAGTCTATTTTTCTTTAAGAACACTCTGACTTCATCTGTATTAGTCAGAGCATTGTTGATCTGAAACAAAAAAAATAAAATTTTAAGCAGTTGTGGTTTTTCAAAGCCAGCCCAATTAAATTGTCTAATTTTGATTCCAATGGAACATAGACTATTCATTTTTTTTCTTTTCCCTTTAAAGAATATCTTAGACAAAATCTAGAGTATATTGGACCATTCAATGAGAGAAGTTATAGAAATGTTGCCACAAAAGAAGAGTATTTTTTTCCTATTTACATGAACTGGCTAATAGCCAAACAGTCTGGTGTTTCACTTAAAACACAGTCATTTACTGTACAGAGCATAAGTCACTGCCTTACCTGAGACAACCTGTTCCCTTCCAAAATTGTTCTTTTGAGGAAGTTCTTTTGAGGATTTCAAGCTTATTCATAATCAGCCATCGCAGGGTTGTTAACAGAGTTATGTAAGGCAAGGAGCAGCCCGATGATTAATTACTTGTCCTTCAAAACACAATTAGTAATTCCCACCTAAAAAGAGCAATGACTTGTTTAATGTGCTGAATGAAAAATGTTAAAGCAGTAAAAATCGTTTACAAGTGATTTTTAAAGTGTAGGTCATCATGAAACCAGAGTTTAATTCTATGTTTTTGGATACTGATGCAAAACAAAACAAAACAAAAAGATACTTTAATTTTTTTCCTTTGAAAAAATAATATCTTCCTTTGAAAATAAACCTCAAGATTTTTTTGCTTTTCATTAAACGTAGTAAGACTAAATTCCATATCAAGAACTGCACAGTCTTTCTTTCAGATGTGTGAGTCTAAGGAGCTTAAAGAAATTTTATTTAAAATTTTTGATTCCATGAATGAGGGAATATTTGACATTTTAGAAATTTTCAAAACATAAGAAACTATTTTGCGAGGGACAAGGTTGTCAGTCAACAACGCAGCCCAGGGCCACCATTTTCTACCTTTGCTTTCTCTTCTCTCATTGACTGATTTTTCAGAAATTTTTGGAAGCTCTAATTTAAGAAGTTTCAAAGCAAAAAAAAGTGAGAATTAGTCCTAAAAGGGACAGATATCGCCTAAAAATAGATGAGCTTTCATAACTCAGGTAAAGTTCTCTCTCTCTCTCTCTCTCTCTCTCTCTCTCTCTCTCTCTCTCTCTCTTTCTGTCTCTCTCCCCACTCCCCTTCTGTCTGTCTCAGGCAAACAACTATATTAATAGTCAGCTCATAACCGCATCATTTTGCTAACAGTCACAGAGCTATATTTAAATTCAGGGTGCTGCTGCCATGAATTCTATATATCTTTATAATCTTGTCTTTAAAATCCTTGCTTTTGCACAGTATCTTTGCTCCCTGGTGACCAGAGAGCTCTTACTGCCACCCCCTTCCGACTTTCCCACCCTTCAGGACAGACTGCAGGTGGAGGTGGCCACATGCTGACCCCTGCCCTTGAGAGAACAGGAAGCATACCCAAGAGCCTGGGGCCCAAATTTAGCTTTTTAGCTACCAGGTGAGCTGATTTGGAGGAGTCCTGGGTTTTTGTTTTTTGTTTTTTAACCTGATACTTAAAATGCACAGAGTTTGCATGAGGTGCTGACTTAGGGGAGAGGAGGGGGCTCAAATCCTTCCTAGCTTTCAGTGTCCACAGGCGACCTCCACCCTTCCGCCAGTCACACTTCCATTCACTACAAGATAATTATGCAAATATATACTAACTAGGCTTAGCTCCCTACTTAGACTTCCTTCCCACTCCCTGCATTCTAGCATGGGTGCTGACAGTGTTTTGGAAGAGTTACTAAATAGCTGGAAGGCTTTCTGAATATATCTATCCTGGCCTGTCAAAGCTAGAACAGCGACGGTCCATCTGGGCCTGGAAGACAATTTCCATGGTGTAAAATACTCTCAATTCTTCCCTACCAGAGACAACCAGCTGGTGCTACAGTGAGACAGCCAACTCCACTGTGTGTAGACCTCCACTCCTAGATGAAGAGTGGCCTGGGATGACCCTGAAGCTGCATCTTCAGATCAGTGAGCAAAAACACTCCTGAGGGGACAAAGCCATTCCCATATTCCCGTTGCCATCTCAGGCTGAGGATGGGGAAGACAATGGCAGCAGGGTAGCCAAAGCTCTTGAACAATGGATAAAAATGCATTTTTCTTTCAACTTTCTGGATATGGAATACAAAAGAGAATTGTGGGTAAAAGAGCCTGAAGCTTGTCGAACAAATGCCTCACTTTTTTGGGTGTCTATCTTAGCCAGAAGCCCTTTCTGGCACTTTTCTGTTGTGTGATTGTACATACCATTATAAAATCATAAACAGCATTTGAATTTGGATATGTGGGAACAGAGGAGTAAGTTGTTTCTTCCCCTGCAAGGCCTGGGATTCTGCTCACTCTTTAGTTCTTCCAAGAACAAAGTTCGCAAATGTGCGTCAGTGCTGAGCTATACAGAATATTAATAAGCCATGTGGACCTGAAAACAATTGAACCCCTCAGTAAGGATCTCTGGACATCTGCCTTTTTCCATATTTTATCTTCTGGGAAGGGTGAGAGGCAAGAATCTATCCTGGACCCTCAGGGCAGGTTTCAACATTTGCTGAGGAGTCACAAAGAACAAACCCAATTATTAAGCAATGGTAGTCATTGAGCCCCCTCCTTACCCGACCAGAATCAAGGTGAAGGTCGGAAGCCAGCAGATGTAGCCAAGTGGAAGGAAGCCCAGGACATTGTTAGTTGGCCAACTCAGTCAAAAAGGGCAAAAACAAACAAACAGAAAAACAAGTCACTGTGCTCAGGTATAGTGAGTAAGAGTCAAAAAGGAAGGGGAAATCCACTCTACAGTCCTGGGAAAGTCATCACAGTATCTCAGGAGGCAAAGAATTCTCAGAGACCTTGAACAGGCAGCTTTGACAGCCACTGTCTGTACTTCTTGCTAAATATTAAAACTCTATTTTTATCGGGGCTACTGCAGTAGATGCCATGCCACCGGAGGCCACTGGATGAATGTCCTGTCAGGGCCCTGTCTCCACAGTTCTTAGTGTCCCAGAAGGAGGGGTCCATGAAGTCCCAGTGTGGACAAGTCTGACAGTAAAAAAGTCTAGGGAGGGCCGGCCGAGTGGCTTAGTTGGTTAAGAGCTCACTCAAGAGTTTGAGCTCTGAGCAACAGTAGTTCGAGTCCCAGCCCGAGCTGAGCAGCTGCTGAGCAGCCGCTGAGCAGCCGCTGAGCTGCCAACAGGTGGCAGGATGGCTCAGCTTGGAAAAAAAAAAAAAGTATAGGGAGACCCAATCATAGCAAGGCCACTACATTTTTTGTGACTTTTATCTCTATGAACTGCACATGATCCTCACAATGAATATAGAAGAAATATCCCTTTAGGCTTCCTGCAGCGGGAGAGGAAAGGAAGCTGGTCTGGCCTCAGGAGAAACTTTACCTGCTAGGGCTTTATTAGAGCCTAAATGACCTGGGAGAAAGGAAATACTCCCAACTCCAGCCTCCTCTAGTCATCCGGTCCCACCTAATACAGGTGTGTGTGCGTGTGTGTGTGTGTGTGTGTGTGTGTGTGTGTGTGTGTGTGGTGGGGGGGTGAGAGTGGGATAAGAATCTCTTGTGAAGATCACAGTTCATGGGTACAGACTTGTTATAAGACTGAGTCCTAACCATAGAACTATAAAATGCTTTCCTTCCCCCTACCTTTACCGCTACATTAATAAGGCCTATTTACTATAGTTCCTTTTACACAGAAGATCATGTCTACTTTTCAACAAAAAAATTATAAGGCATACAAAAATGCAAAAAATACAGTTCGAAGATACTGAACAAGTATCAAAACCATAGTCAGATATGGCAGGAATGTTGAAACTATCAGATGAGGAATTTTTTAAAACTATGATTAATGTGCTAACGCTTTAATAAAAATATAGAAAACATGCAAGAACAGATGGATAATGTAAGCAGAGATGAAAATTCTAAGAAAGAATAAAAAGAAATGCTGTAGTTAAAAAATACTGTAACAGAATACAGACTATCTTCGATGGGCTCATAAGTAGACTGGACACTGTTGAGGAAAGAATCTCTGAGCTTGAGAATATGATAACATAAATTTCCCAAAACTGAAAAGGAAAGAAAAAAAAAAGAAGACTGAAAAGAAAAAAGAATAGAATAAATAAGAACTCTGGGACAACTGCAAAAGGTATAAAAAATCATAATGGGAATACCAGGGGGAAGAGAGAGAGAGAGAAAGAGAAGGAGAAGGAAAAGGAGGAGAAGAAGGGAAGAAGGAGATGGAAAGAAGGAAAGAAGGAAATATTTGAAGAAGTAATGACTGATGATTTTCCCAAATTAATGTCAGAGACTAAATCACAGATCCAGGAAGATCAGAGAATTCGAAGCAGGGGGAAAAAAATTACACCTAGATATATCATATTCAAACTTCAGAAAATTAAAGATAACAAAAAACTCTTTGCAAAAGTCAGCAAAATGAAACACTTTACCTATAGAGGAACAAAGATAAGAATTACACATGACTTCTTCTCAGAAACCATTCAAGTAAAAGGAAGGTAGAATGAAATATTTAGTGTTGAGAGAAGAAAATCACCAAGCTAGGATTCTGTACCCTGACAAATTACCCTTCAAAATGAAGTAGAAATACTTTCTCAGACAAATAAAACTTGAGAGAATTTTTTGTTAGTAGACCTGTCTTGCCAAAAGTATTATAAGAAATTCTTCAAAGAGAAGGAAAATGATTAAGGAAAGAAACGAGTCTATATCAAGAAAAAAAGTAGATCAGATAACAAATAAGTGAAGGTAAAATAAAAACTTATTTTTCTTATTGTTAATTGATGCAAAGATAGCATTTTGTTATCTTTTAATAGTAGCAATAATGTATTCAGTTGTCTTTGCATATATATATTCATATATATATACATATACAAAATTATATAGTATATGCTTATGCATGATTACATATAAGTGAAATGAATGACAGCAATGATACAAGGGAAAAGATGGAAAAATTAGGACTATTTTGTTGCTATAAGGTACTTGCACTACCAAGAAGCAGTATACAGTTTTTTGAAAGTGTGGAAGACAAAAATAAGGACAAAGAACAAGGGCAACAACTAGAAAACAGCAAATATTATAGGTATTAGCCTAATTATATCAATAAACACTTTAAAAAATACATGAGTTGAAAGATAAAGATTGTCTGATGGATCAAAAATGAGATACAACTATATAGTGTCTGTAAGAAACCCACTTTAAATATAAGCATATAGATTAAAAGTAAAGGCATGGAGATAGATATACCATCTTAACACTAATCAACAGAAAGCAAGGGTCAATGTATTAATTTTGGATGGGGCAGGTTTCAGAGCAAGGAAAGTTATTAGGAATAAATAGGGGCATTACATAATGATAAAGTGGTTGATGTGCCAAGGAGATATAACTGTCCTTAGTGTGTATTCACCTAAAAAGAGAACATTGAGGTACATGAGACAAAAACTGAATAATTGAGAAAACTTCACGGAGAAATAGGTAAATTCACTATTATAACTGGAGAGTTTACCATTATCCTATCAGAAATGGACAGATCCAGCAGACAGAAAAGCAGAAAGGGCATAATTGAACTCAACAGCATCATTAATCAACTGGATATAATTGACATCTATAGATTATGTCACATGTCATCCAACAATCACAGAATGGACAATTTTCATAAGCTCACATGGAACATTCACCAAGACAGACCACATTCTGGGCCATAAAACACATCTTCAAAGACTAGAAATCATACAATGTCTTCTCTCAGACTACAAGGTAATTAAACTGGAAATTAACAACAGAAAGATAGCTGGAAAAATCTCCAAATACTTGGAGATTAAATAGTGCCCTTTTAAATAACACATTGGTCAAAGAAGAAATTTCAAGAGAGATTTATAATTATTTTAAAAAATACAACTATCAAAGTGTGTAGGATGTAATGAATGCAGTGTTTAGAGGAAAATTTATAGCATTGAATGTTTATATTAGAAAAGGAGAAAGATCTAAAATTAATAATCTGAACTTCCACCTTAGAAAATTAGAAAAAGAAATACAAATTAAATCCAAACTAGAAGCAAAAAAGAAATTATAAAAATTAAGACAGCAATCAATGAAATTGAAAATAGGAAATCAACATAGAATGTCAACAAAACCAAAAGCTGATTCTTTGAAAAGATCAATAAAATCAATATCTCCAGCCAGGCTAACTAAAAAAAAAAAGAAAGAAGACAAAATGGATTAATATTAGAAATGAAAGAGGGGACATCATTTCATGTCCCATGAAAATTTAAAAAATAAGGAATATTATGAACTACTCTATGACCAAAATTTGATAACATAATGAAATGGACCAATTCTTTGAAAGACCCAATCTTCCAAAACTCACAGAAGAAGAAACAATCTGACTAGGCCTATATTATTACAGAAATTAAATCAATAATTAATAACCTTCCAAAACAGAAAGCACCAGGCCTAGATTGGTGAATTCTACCAAACATTTAAGGAAGAAATTATACCAATTCTCTACAATCTCAAAGCACAGAAATACTTCCCAAGTCACTCTATGAGACCAGCATTACCCAAGTATCAAAACCAAGCAAAGACAATGCAAAAAACAAATAAACAAATAAAAAAACTGCAAACCAGTTTCTCTCATGAGCATAGACATAAAAGTCCTCAACAAAATATTAGCCAATCACATCCAACAATGAATAGAAAGAATTATATACCACGACCAAGAAGGATTTATCCCATTTATGCATGGCTGGTTCAACAACCAAAAATTAATTCATGTAATTCATCACATCAGCAGGCAAGGACGAAAAATCACATGGTCATATCCAAAGGAACAGAAAAAGCATCTGATAAAACCCAATGCCCATTCATGATAGAAACTCTTAGCAAAGTAGGAATAGAGGGGGACTTCCTGCGCTTGATAAAAAAACTACAAAAAAACCTCAGCTAACATCATAGTTAATGGCAAAAAAACCCTCAAAGATGTCCCTTCTTGCCACGCTTCTCAACATCATACTGGAAGTCCTAGCTAATGCGGTAGGACCTGAAAAGGAAGTATCAGGTCCATAGGCTTGGAAGAAAGAAATCAAACTGTCTTTGATCACAGAGAACATGACCAGAAAATCCCGAAGAGTCAAGAAAAGAATTCCTGGGGCGGGGGCCTGCGCTCCTTCTCTGTCTAGCTGTGACTGGCTGAGGTGGCGCTGCGGCATAGGGACGGCCGCCTCGTGCGATTGGTGTGTCCATTTAATCCAAAAAAATGGAAACTGAACAGCCAGAGGAAATCTTCCCCAACACCGAAACCAATGGTGAATTTGGTAAACGTCTTGCAAAAGATATGGAAGAGGAACAAGCCTTTAAAAGATCTAGAAACACTGATGAGATGGTTGAATTACACATTCTGCTTCAGAGCAAGAATGCTGGGGCAGTGATTGGAAAAGGAGGCAAGAATATTAAGGCTCTGCGTACAGACTACAATGCCAGTGTTTCAGTCCCAGACAGCAGCGGCCCCGAGCGCATATTGAGTATCACTGCTGATATTGAAACAATTGGAGAAATTCTGAAGATCATCCCTACCTTGGAAGAGGGCCTGCAGTTGCCATCACCCACTGCAACCAGCCAGCTCCCACTCGAATCTGATGCTGTGGAACGCTTAAATTACCTATACTATAAAGGAAGTGACTTTGACTGCGAACTGAGACTGTTGATTCATAAGAGTCTGGCAGGAGGAATTATTGGGGTCAAAGGCGCTAAAATCAAAGAACTTCGAGAGAACACTCAGACAACAATCAAGCTTTTCCAGGAATGCTGTCCTCATTTCACTGACAGAGTCGTTCTTATTGGAGGAAAACCTGATAGGGTTGTGGAGTGCATCAAGATCATCCTTGATCTATATCAGAGTCTCCCATCAAAGGACGTGCACAGCCTTACGATCCCAATTTTTATGATGAAACCTACCGTATTTGCCGGCGTATAAGACTACTGGGCGTATAAAACAACCCCCTAACATTTCCACTCAAAATACAGAGTTTGTTATATACTCACCGTATAAGACTACCCCCTCTTCCGCACACCTTCCACACACCAAATAAAAGGTAAAACAATATCAGATTTGATTT
>NW_017731885.1:673026-707711 GCF_001890085.2 Hipposideros armiger | reverse complement strand
GGGCAAGCACTATGGGCAGTCTATCTGAAGTGTACCTGGCGTATAAGATGACCCCCCACTTGGAGGCATATTTTTCAGGGCCAAAAAATCGTCTTATACGCCGGCAAATACGGTATGATTATGGTGGCTTTACAATGACGTTTGATGACCACCGTGGATGTCCTGTGGGATTTCCCATGCGGGGAAGAGGTGGTTTGGACAGAATGCCTCCTGGTCGGGGTGGGCGTCCGATACCTCCTTCTAGAAGAGAATATGATGACATGAGCCCTCGGCGAGGACCTCCTCCAAGGGAGGTCGCAGCGCTCGGAACCTGCCTCTTCCTCCACCACCACCACCTAGAGGAGGAGATCTAATGGCCTATGACAGAAGAGGAAGACCTGGAGACCGTTACGATTGCATGGTTGGTTTCAGTGCCGATGAAACTTGGGACTCTGCAATAGAAACATGGAGCCCTTCAGAATGGCAGATGCCTTATGAACCACAAGGTGGCTCCAGATATGATTATTCCTATGCAGAGGGTCGTGGCTCATATGGTGATCTTGGTGGACCTATTATTATTACACAAGTAACTATTCCCAAAGATTTGGCTGGATCTATTATTGGCAAAGGCAGTTCAGCGGAATAAACAAATTTGTCATGAGTCAGGAGCTTCGATCAAAATTGATGAGCCTTTAGAAGGATCCGAAGATCGGATCATTACCATTACAGGAACACAGGACCATACAGAATGCACAGTATTTGCTGCAGAACAGTGTGAAGCAGTATGCAGATGTTGAAGGATTCTAACGCAAAATATTTTTTCTTTTTTATAGTGTGAAGCAGTATTCTGGAAAGCTTTTCTAATACTAGTGAAGAACTGAAGGAGTCCTGCATCTTTTTTTTTAATCTGCTTCTGTTTAAAAAGCCAACATTCCTCTGCTTCCTAGGTGTTCTGCATTTGAGGTGTAGTGAAATCTTTGCTGTTCACCAGATGTAATGTTTTAGTTCTTTACAAACAGGGTCAGGGGGAGGGCGTGCAAAAACTAACACTGAAATTTTGAAACAGCAGCAGAGTGAGTGAATTTTAATTTTTGTTCATTGTTGGTTAAAAAGGAAAATTCCCCCTATGTAATTATTGTGAACACTTTGCTTTGTGGTCATTGTTAACATTTGGGGGTGGGGCAGACAGCGAGGAAAAGTAACAATAGTCCTTATGTCCCTGGCAACTATTCAGAGCAGTGTGCAGAATGTAATGCTCTTTTGTAAGAAACGTTTTATGATTTTAAAAATAAATTTAGTGAACCTAAAAAAAAAAATTCCTGGAACTATTAAAGGACTAAAATAATGTTACAGGATATAGGGTTAATATACAAAAGCCAATTGTTTTACTATATACTACCAATGAATAAGTAGAATTTGAAATAAATACATATTACCATTTATATCAATACCAAAAAATTAAATATTAGGTATAAATACAAAAAAATGCATACAAGATCTGTACGCATTTTCATGAGGAAAACTATTGAGTTGTCGGAAAAGTCATGACACATTTTTGCAACAAAAAACAGAAAAAATATGTCATGACTTTCCTGACAACCCAATATAAAATTATGATGAAAGATATCAAAGAAGAACTAAATCAGTGGGGAGATATTCCATGTTCCTGGATAGGAAAAGAATATTGTCAATATGTTGGTTCTTCCCAACTTGATCTACAGATTCATGCAAATCCAATCAAAATCACAGCGAATTATTTTGTGAATGTGGACAAACTGATTCTAAAGTTTGTATGGATAGTCAAAAGTCCCAGAACAGGCAAAACACTATTGAAAGAGAACATTGGAGGACTGACATCAGCTAACTTCAAGACTTAGTATAAAACTACACTAAACAAGATATAATGAACAATAGATTGATAGAACAGAATAGAGAGCCCAGAAGTTAACTTACATAAATATCATGAATTGATCTTAGACAAAGTAGCAAAAGCAATACAATGGAGCAAACCATAATATTTTCAACAAATGATGCTGGAATGACTGGATAGCTACATGCAAAAAATAAAACTAGATACTAACTTTGTATCTTTCACAAAAGTTAACTAAAAATGGATCACAAACTTCATGTAAAATGCAAAACTATAAAATTCCTAGATTACATCAGAGAAAATCTAGGTGGCCTTGGGTATGATGATAATTTTTAAATACAACACCAAAGGCACAATACATGAAAGAAAAAAATGATAAGCTGGATATCATTAAAATTAAAAACATCTCCTCTGCAAAAGTCAATGTCTAGAGAATAAGAAGACAAACCACAGACTGGGAGAAAATATTTGCATAAGACACATCTGATAAAGGACTCATTTGAACTATACTTAGAACCCTTAAATTTCAGCAATAAGAAAATGAACAACTCAATTTAAAATGGGCAAAAGACCCGATTGCTGCAAACACCGGAGCACTACTCTGGACCTTCTCCTAGTCACAAGGGACATGTAGGGGACTCAGAAAGAGGGGAGAACAGGACAGGTCCATCCGGGTTCTCTTCTCCATCTCTTCCCTCACCTCTCAGCTCCCTGAAAAGCTTTGCTCCTCATCCTGTCCTGAGTGCCCTCTATCCTGGACGTACAGTAAAACTCAAAGGTGAAATTCAGCAGTTCTCCTGCATTGTGTGGATTTTCATCATTTCTCTCTCTCCCCCAAACTTGACTTTCAATGTCACTGCGTTCTCCAGAAAGTCAGGAACGTGGGCTGTGAGACCTTTTGGAAGCAATGGCCTTTCCCCCTCGGCTGTTCCCCTGGGTCATGAGCTTTAGGACTCACCCGTGGCTCTCAACAGCTATAAGGAAACAGGATGTGAAGAGGAGAATGAAAAGGCAGTCCTTCTAGTTGCAAAATATTGTATCTATTACAATTAAAAAGAAAAACAAAAACACCTTTCTTTTTGTAAACGGCAGCTTTACCAATGGCATCGGCCCACCTGGTCATTTGCTCACATCCCTGTAAACCTCCTCCTCTTCTTTTCCCATCACTTGGGCTGCACCAGCCTAGGGGCTCTGGTGGGCCCATGGCTGAGGGCACTGACTTGCCCAACAGGACTTAGGTGTTGGTCTCACTCTGCAATTCAACAAGGAGGGAACCACCCAAGGCTGGGACCGATGCCCGCAGTGCCACAACCATCCAATGCACAGGGGACAAGCGTCCCAGCTCATGTCAGCCCCAGCCTCCGGACACACAATAAATGTCCATAGCATGGATCTTTAAACCTACCCTCAGTGCCTGCTTCTGAGTTCAAATTACCTACTTTTTGATTCCCAGGCACTCATGTTCCTTTTCCTGACTGGGTTGTGTTCCTCTTCATCTGTCCACCGGCTCCAATGCATATGCTAAATTTCATTATCGTGGAGTATCCTTGGAATATAGTTAAACATTCAAGCCAATGAAATCATTGCACTTGATAGCTACGACATACCACAGAGGGATAGCAAGAGCAATTCCTCTATTTTGTCAGTGATAGCCAGAGAGGTTTGCTGACTTCTTCAGGGCTGTACAGCAAGGCAGTGGCAGTATGGAAAATAGAAATCAGGTCTAATGCTATGTTTCGCCAGTCCTCCTATAGTGTATTCATACAAGACAAACACATTTCAATAATAAGAAATGCGCAGAATGCCAAATCTGCATGCACGTGCACGTACACACACACACACACACACACACACACACACACACTACTCTCTAGAACCATCCATCCATGCTTCTGATTATCTGCCTTAAAAAAAAAAAAGAGTACTTCTCTCGTGTACCCTTTACAACTGCATTAGCTCAGATAGCTAAAAGTTGACTCTGTATCTACATTTTTAAAGCTCTCCTTTTTAGAAGCAATGCCCATTTTGAAACAAGCCTCCACATATGTGAAAAATGTCATGCTTTATATCATGTGGTGCCTCTGGGCATTTTGTCAAATTATTTCCATTTTTCTCCTTTGGGTCCTAATGATCCTAAACACTTACTATGCAAAGGATGGAAATATGTCGCCTGCCTCCCTCCCCTTGAAATATTCACCATGACAAGTAGGAAAGGGCTTTCAGGCTCGGTATGCTAGGCTCAGATGGATCGTGGCTCCCTTGTTCTCTGTACACATTTGCGACTATGTTCTTGCAATTGCCCTTATCTACATAAGTGCCCTGATAATCTGCAGCCTGCCTTTTCTTCTTTGGAACAATCTCTGTTCTTTATACCCAACTGCCAACTTCACACTTTCATTTTGCGGTTCCCACTGCTACTTTGCTATCTGCGTATTTGTCTTGGGATTGGAGCAACTAGCCGTAAATAGAATACATTCATTCAGCATTTTCCCCCATGGAAACAATAGCAGGACCCCCTTCAGTCTCATGTAAGACCTCCGCTTACAAAGGCCTCAACGGCTTTCAAAGGAAAGGTACGCCTACTAGGACCGATCTGGCAACAAGAGCAACATGTGCGCCCTTCCTTTAATTCTAACATTTTCTTGCTCTGTTGGCATATTCTAAAGATCTTTGAGCAGGGACAAAAATCAATTCAAAAACCCTTCCCAGGCTACAGCGGGTCTCCCGAGGACTGGGGAGCCAGCAGGACCTGGTTTACAAATTTTCATTACCCAGGCATATACTCAGAGCGTCTGCTAATTGCCAACCCTGGGTCTGGGGTTGCTCTAAGACCTGCTCTCAGTTAAACGTGCTGGCTGACCCCTCACACGGAAGGGCCTTCTTTAGGATTGATTACAGCATCCACAAAAGAGTTCCCTTAATGCAAAATGTTTCTATTTCCTTGGAGAATGAAAGCATAAAAAATCAGATGGATTGTTTTAGCAGCGAGACAGTCCAACATCTCTTTTCTTTCCAAAATCACAGAAAATGACTTAGTAATAATAAAAGACATCACTGTGCTAAAATTGGAGTCTATTCTGTCATTGGTTAAAAATGGAGAGGATAATGCAAAATACCTGGGGGGAAGTACGGGTGTGTGTTGGGGGGATACTTTGTGATGCTTCCTTATGCTTTCTCTTAGACTCGCACAAGGTTGTAAGACAGCAGCTCCCAGGAAATGACTTGAGGGATCTGGAAGGCCTTGAGGCTGGCCAGAGAAGAATAGAAGAATTCTCTGCCGCCATGGAGAGAAGTCTGAAGTTTTCCTTTTGAGGTTATTTCTTTAATGTAAAGATCTTTGCGCTGATAAAATGCAAATGACTCCAAGAGGAAGTAATAGTCTAAGCTACAATTGCTTGCTTATGCCTCAGAGTGAAGGGTCTGTCCAAACCTTTCTTGGGAGAAAACTTCGATAGGGTGGGGAACGTGCCAAAGAGAGAGTATTTACACCATGTGCGTTTAAGAAGGTGGGAAGTGGTACTTGCAATCATGGAGGCAAGAGGCAGAACAGGAAGGTAAAAACTAACACTTTAATTTTGAGCCAGCTCATTCCTGTCTGCTATGTCCAGAGTTGGGGCGGTCCCTGTCTGTAGAATGTTCTAGAATAGACTGAAGAAGCACTTGGCTGGCAAGGATGCCATAAATAGGATTCATATATCACGTGCAGGACTAGAGTCTGTTCGTGTAATCAATAATTTAGCAAGCATTTCCTGGGTACCTTCTACCAGATACTGTGATACAATGCAGGTGACATGGTGGTATCTTCAAATAGCTCACTATTTGTCCATGTCAATAGGTGAATCCCACCAGCTCTGTTCACAAGCTGAACAGAATACCTCTTTAGGAAGTCTGCAGAGTGTAGTAACATTTTTACTTGAGCAACAATGTTAAGTAAAGGCTTTGCCCAAAGTGTCTGAAAGAAGCCAGTGAAGTGGTGCACGATGCTTGTAACCCACCACCTCTTATGAGAACTGCCTTGCAGAGAGCCTGCAGGACTCCATGTAAAGGGATCTGATTAGGGATGTGCCGCACATGACTAATAAAGGAATCGTGTACGTTAGATGTTCAAAGTGTCCTTCTTAACAAGATTCCAAAGAGCTGCTTCTTTAGAACTATTTAAATAAATAATTTGTGGAACAGGAAAGACAAATATTCACTAGAAGTAATTGGCTTTTAAAAAGTAACTGATTCAAGAGAAAAATCAAAGTGAAATCCAGCTTCTTTCATTTTTTGTTTACAACACCATTGAGGGGTTTCTAAATCACCAGGTTCACTGCCTGCCAGAGCCCACCACGGGGGAGTGAGTGCAGGGGTGAGCTCAACTCAAGCACCAAAGACTGTGGAGATTGGATCTGAGTAGAACCAATGAATTGTACTTAACTGTCTTTTTTTGTTTGTGTTTTAAAGATTTTTCCCTTTTCCCATTCCAGTGTTTGAGGTCAGAGATTTCTATGTTATTTTCTTCTCCTCTGTGGGATGTGAACCTGGCCATGAGTAAGGCAGCCTCAATCATCTTCTCTACTGACAATGGTTAACAGCATCAAATCAATAATATACCTGCAATGAGGACCAAAATGGTCCACAAATGTTGGAAGTGAAGCTATCGATTCAACACTAAATATTACCTGGTTATGATATAAGGATGTTGGTAATAGAATCTTAATAAAGGTGTAACAGAAATTCACCTTGACCCTATTTCTTATAAAATATAGGATCCCCAGTGATAATAACATTGTGCTTTACAATGCATTTTCACATATATTATTGCATTTAATCTTCAGGAAAAAATATTATAATATAATAGGTAGAAACATTATCTCATTTTAAAAATGAGCAAACTTGAGAGTCAAAAGTTTAAATTTCTATAACAGATGAGAATGTGGAAGACATAAGATTTGAAACAAGGTCCTAGAATTCTAAGGTTAGCATTCCTTCAGCTGAAACATACATTCTCTAAAATACTGACTTTTTGACAAAATGCTAGACTTTTAGTGATGGGAATATAGAGCATCCTTTCTTTATTCTGTAATTGAATACATCTATCCATTAACAGATACAAGATGCAGGACTGAAAAATGAAGGATTCAAAGAAAGCTCAGAGGTTGTCTCTACCTACAAAAAAGACAAGGTACACACCAAGCAAAATATAATCCAATAATTAAGTGACGTATTGAGAAGCAAAAGATCAATAAGCATTGCGATAGTTAGGGAAGGCTGAAAAAACAGGTAGGACTTGATAAGGAATTTGCCAACAAGCTTCAAAGGAAGGATAGAGTGAATATGTGTAGGAGAGGTGGTAAATGATACCTGAAGTCAAGTGAACTTGTACAACTTTATATAGTTCCCAGGGATCAGTCCATAGGATAGTGGGGATTGCGTCCCAGATGGAGACTGATAAGTAAGTGCCAAAGATACACAAGCTGGGGTTTGAGACCTGGCTATGGTACTAGCAAGCTTCTCAGAGACAAGCAGAAGTGGTCGCCTGCTAGGGTTAAGGAAAGATAGTGATTTTGTGGACACCGAGACTAATCCAAGCCCAAATGCCCAATCCACAGCATCCACACTTGGTCCACACCCTGTCAGGGATTGCTGGCTCGGAACCTCCTGAAATTGGCGTGCTTGCCCAAGCTTGGCTCCAAAATACAGATTAGATGGGAGTCACAGTGCCAACAGCTGAGTATGGCTGTGGCTGCTTGATGGATAACTGAGAAAATTAGGGACAGTAAGTAAAGTCAGTGATTGTGGCAAATGCAGCATTTACATGTAACCCAGCATATAGTCACTATTTTGTAAGAGAGTTGATGAAAGAGCTATAATGGATCACAATCAATAATAATAATAATAACAATAATAATAATAATTATTATTATTATTGCAATAGCAATAGTATTTGCAATGCATAATAGACCATATTTATATAGTGCTGACTGTGAGAACACTGGGCTAACACAGTACACACATTATCTCATTTCATTGGCGATCCACCTAAGTGCAAAGTACCCATCTCTATCTTACACATGTGAGAATTGCATTCTTTGACCTGACCACAGAATCTTTACTATGGAATGCCAGAACCACTGTTCTAACCCCACTCTGTCTGATGCAGAGAACAAGTTCTTAATCAGTATGCAATAAAGACAACCTTTTCGTGAAAGATTAACTTGTAAATGCCAAGGAATTCAGGAAGAACTCCACTGTGCATTTTTGAAATAAGCAAACCACCATTTGTGGCCTAATGGGGATCACCAGGTTGGAAAACCCCAGAGAGCAAATGGGGATGTGTGTAATGACCTGTTGCTAATGTTTGTCATTCTCTAGATGGAGGGAGAACTCTTTCTTGAAACTGCCTTGTGCCCTAATGTCACCAGTCTTCCCAGCTACCTTTGGGTATGTCATGGAACTCATGATGGGAGTTCTTATTTCATCTCCCTTATAGTCACATAGACTGATATGGAGGCCACTGTCCTACTTTCCACCTTGTTTAAGAAGCAGACTCCGGCCCTCCCTGCCCCAGCCCCGGGATATTATCTCAACCATAAGCCCATGGAATTTCTATAATACCATGAAAGTGTAAGTAAACTTCTAGGCAGATTTCCTTCTTAAAAAAGTGTCTCTCAAGCTAGCATTTGTGGTACAGAAATGAAACAATTCATTCCGACAAGTGGCATTAAACTAAAGCCTGAGCCATCCTGCGAGAGCATCTCTGTGGCTCCCATAAAATACTCAAAAAATGTGCACTTGACATCTGGTTTGCTGGATTCCTGCTGAGTAATGGAGGCTTTGGTGTGAGGCTGTGAGTATGGACTGGCAGACTGGCTGTACACTTAACTGTGCGTGGATCCACACGAAGAGGTCATGTCTCAACAGAATCTTCAGGAGGCTCAGGAGTTGGGTTATTGTACAAGAAAGGCACTGGTAACTTAGGGATGGGAGTGTCAGCCATACCCCTCTATGAAATATAGAACATGAGGTGCACATTGTAGAATGTAATTCAAATGCCAACATACTTTAAAGTACATATATTTAGGAAGAGAAAGGTAAAAACAATGATCAAGACTTGGAAATTGTTAGCAAGATTGCAAAGCTGCATTTCTCAGTGTTTCCCTGGGTAGGATGGACAACTAGCTAGATCACAATATAATATTTTTAAGTTTTACTGTGAACCTCAATGGATAGTCACAAAATAGAAATAAGATACATGAGACTACCAGGGTTCAAAGCTGAAATCTACCACTTCCTAATAGTAGCCTTAGGCAAGTTACTTGAACTCCATGTTCTTAATTTTTCTCGTCTGTAATACAGGGCAATGACCTATTCTTCACTGTTTTTTCGTGAGTTTTAAAGGAAATAAAGAAGGGGCTTTGGAGCTTCTCCACCCAGACGTCTCCTTGGGCTGTTTGGGCTTCCTGTCAACATGTCAGTGAGGTTCTGAAAGTCAGTCTTCCAAGAGACAAGAAGAGGAAGCTGCCAGTCTCTGAGGGCCTTAGCCTGGAAAATGGTACAGCTTTACTTATGCAATATTCCATTTGGCAAAGCAGTCACAGAATCCACTCAGATTCAAGGAAAAGGAACATCAACCCAGTTCTCAGTGGGAGGTCTGTCAAAGAATGTGTGGCCATCTTTAATTCACCACTCTATGGGGTCATAGAAGCCTTTCCAAATTTACTGAAATCTACAGGACCTCTTTTCAGAAATGAGCATGTGCAAATGTACCAGGCAGGATATTGGCTCAATGTTTTATTAACCACTAAATATAACAGTGGCTTAAACAAAGTAGAAAGTTTAAATCCTTCTTCCAGAAAATTCTAGGATGACAGGGGTATAGCTTCAGCCACACATGGTCATTCAGTGACCCAGATTCCTTCTGCTTTACTGTTCTGACAACTGCTGGCATAGTGTCCTTCTTCAAAACTGGTTCACCATCATCATATTTATCTCCTATCCTGAGGAAAAAGAGAACAGAATCGGGGACAGGCACAGACAGGGTAACAAGGAAGCTGCCCCTATCACTTTTGCTCACATTTTTTAGTTATTTGGTCACACAGAACCTAGTCACTTTGTCACGTTCAGCTGCAAAAGGGAGACTGAGGAACATACTCACCTGAGTGGCCATGTGACCAAATAAAATTTTGTATATTCTATTAATACAGACTAGATGAGAATACATATCAGTTATCAATTAGCAATCTCTTCTACAGTAAATAACAACAACAAACATTTGAATGTAATTTCCCATGGTTTATAGAAACCCTAAGCACCCATCCTGGGACCTTAACTGAGGCTCCAAGGCTAAGAACGACCTTGTTTAAAGTTCTAAAAGACAGCATTTTAGATGATAATATTTTAGAATTGGAAGTATCTTTTAAAATCATCTAATTCTATTCTCTAATGATAAAGATAAGAAAACAGAAACCCAGAGAGGCTATTTCTTGCCCAAGGTCACATATCTAATTACCAGGACTAGCCTAGTTCTCTTCAAAGTCAATCAGTACTCGTTCCACTATACTATGCGATGGCTCACTCTCTTTCTGTTTACCACCTAAATAAGTATAATGGAGTGGTGGCAGATAGCTATGAGGAAGGGTTTAATCTCGTTGGAAATGTTAAACTATTTATTCTTCCTTGTATTCATTCAGAAAACACGTGTCATATACTAATAATACTGAATAAATCATAACAACAACAAACCACAAAAATCTTGCCAGTATGGACCTCACACTCTAGTTTGGGAGGAAATAGTTGGGTACTGATGATACAAGAGGATTAAAGTGCTCCACTGGAAGACAGAGAAATACTACAGACACAGAGAAGAGGGGACGACAGCTTGAGTGAGTCAGGGCACTCATTACAAACAAGGCCGTTCTTGAGCAGGATCGTCACAGGAAGGAAAGGGGAGGATGGGGTTGTAACAGAAGAACCCAGCGCAAAGGGGAAAGAGGACTGGCAAGCTTGTGGTATGGCTGGCCTTCCTCACTCTCACCAGGTGAGAAACAGCCACTTAGATGAAGGCAATGGCCGAGGGGATGAAGAAGATGTATTCAAGGAAACTTAGAAACTAGAAGTCCTGAGACGTGTCAGGAAAAGTTCTGGGGAATGAGGAAAAGCTGGAATATAGGAGACCTCTTTTGTTTCTAGATCAGACAGCTGAGTTGGTGGCAGTACCACTCAACAAGCAAAGGAACAGAAGAGGGATTCCATGTTTTTGCAGGAGGAAAATGAATCAGGTTTGGATATTCTGGGTGTGAAGTAACTTTATTTACCTCAGTGAAAATACAGAGTCAGCAGTTAACATCATGGTTTTCATATTGGAAACAATCTGGCCTGGAGATATAAACATGAAAGACCATGGGGTTTAAGTGGTGGGAAGTAGAGAAAGTGGTCGACAGAGAGTGTGGGGCATGAAAAAACATTTAAGGGGGTTACTATTTGTAACCCCCTATATTTAGTGGTGGTATGAGGAATTGTAGCCAGTAAAGACAATGAGAAGGAATACCAGACAGAAAGGAGGAAAACCATGAGACCTTAGTGTCTTAGAAGCAGAAAGAGACATTTAAGAAGAGAGTAGCTAGGGCAGCTGGGTGGCTCAGTTGGTTAGAGCCTGCGCTCTGAACAACAAGGTTGCCAGTTTGATTCCTACATGGGCCAGTGAGCTGTGTCCCCCAAAACTAGATTTAAGGACAACGATTTCACTTGGAGATGATGGGTCCTGGAAAAAACACACTGTTACCCAATAAAAAAGAAAAGAAAAGAAAAGAAGAGAGTAGCTAATGATGCCAAATGTTGCTAAGCGATCAGATAAGCATGAGGATAGAAATGCATCCATGGGATTCTGCATCTGGAAATTATTACTGGTATTGAAAAGCGCAGCTTGGGAGAAGCATGGGGGAAGAAGGAAGATTTCATGGATTAAAGACATGAGACAGGAGCGACCTCTAGTGTAGGCTACCCACGTAGGAGGTCTGGCTATGAAGAGGAGAGGGACAAGGTCAATAAATGGTTACAAAAGACACAAGACAAATAATATTTTTTAACGATAGGCGATGATTGAGCATGTTTGTATACTGATGGAAATTTGGTAACCAAAAAGAGGAAGTTAAAAATCTTTAAAAGAGAGGAGCTAATTAATGGAGAAGGTGTGAAAGGAGGCATAAAAGGTAGAAAAAATTGAAAGTACTTTTTCCCTGACTCTGGGGTGAAAAGAAGTATGAAAAGAAAGAAGGGAGTGTAGGGGGGAAGGAAGGAGGAAGGAATAAGGGAGAGAGGAAAAGGTCAAGAAGGTAAGGGTCAAGGACATCTTATATAAATATGTTGGTAGGTACAGGGTGAGAAAACCCAAGTCTAAGCATTCTCTTTGCAATCAGATACAAGGTCAGCACCTGCTGAGAATGAGGGGGGAGATGGTAGAAAGAAGTCCAAGAGGAAACAAGAAGCCTTGGAATGGGAAAGTTGACCAGGGACAGGTGGGACTCCAAACGGTGTGTGTTTTTGTTCAGAGTTGTTCATCAGCCCCAGAATGATTTGGTCTGGGGTGGAAAGTGTATTCTGTTGGAAAGAGGGAAAAGCAGGGACACCAAGATCCTGGGGAGGTGCAGCTGTAGTCACCCATAGGAGCTAGGCTGGATGGCGAAGAAAAGCTAAGAGAAGTCTGATAGACTGGGATCAAAAAACAAAAACAAACAAACAAACAAAAAACAGACTAGGATTCAAGGTACCTGTGAGAAAACAGATCACCGACAGAGAAAATAAAGGCGAAAGAGGGGAGTAATTACAGATAATACAAGGTTAAGGGTGAAGGATGGTTAAATAGGTAGAAGCGAATCCAACTGAAAGCATCAAAATAAAAGATTGTTGCAAGTTGGAGTGGAAGATGGGTTGATCATACAGTCATGGCCAGAGCTGTAGAGGAGAGGACCATGGCTTCCAGTCAGCGAGAGACAAGGTCACCATCCCCTGTCATTAAGGGAGGACTTTCGGTATACGTGCAACAGATAATTTTATGGGCTATTGGCTGGGACAGGGACTTAGGCCTTTCACCATGGATGTCTGCAGTATGATCATGCCAAAAAATGTAGGAGTTAGTCATACCACGTCCATTGACTTGTTCTTCAGGATATCCACAGCTATTTATGAGATGAAAATGCAGACTGAATGGAAATTTCACATGATTTTGTGCAGAATGACCACTGGGCCAATCACGAGAGCCAATCACTTTTCTGAGATTATCATCTCACAAAGGGCACAGATTTAGTTTTTAGTTTCCCCCATAGAAACCAGTCTGCAGCTTCAGGAAAGTGTGTGCAAGGCTGTATAGTACCCTGCCCTATTCACCAAGCCCCTGACATTCTACGTTCATAAATGACAGCGTTTTCTATACGTGACCACGGAAACCAGTGGTAGTGCTTTAGTGTTTATACCATCAGGTGAGTCTGTGTGAGATTATTATGACAGTGGACGAAAAGGGAGCCACATACTAAACCTGACAAACTCAGGTGGCCCTGCAAGGCAGGCCCTATAAACTCAGAGACCAAAATTAACCACAGAGGATGGTCTGACTGTAAAAATTCCTAACTAAAAGCAGGACATGGCGGGTAGTCTCATCCTTGGCCTGTAGCTTCCTTGACAAAGGTCAATCTCTACCTTAAGTGAGCCTGCCTATTGTCTTTTTGCATCTAAGATAACATACCCTTGGAATGTCAGAGTAATTCCTTTTTCTGGACCCCTCCGGGCACAACCCATGCACCAGAGCACCAGACTACAGAACCCTCATTGTTATCTTGTTCCCCAAATACCATCACTATGTGCTGTAAATGTTTACTATTAACTATCCTGTACCCACCAATGTAAATGAAGTGTGTGTCTCTCCATTTTAGTTTTTATCCAGTCCCAGAGATTTCCCTGCTTTGCTTTCTCCCACCCACTTCATCTACCCAATGGATTTCATGTAACCTTCCTTATGTCTCCTTCTTTGATTCTAACGAATAAAATAAACTGCAAAACTGCTATTCTCCAGGGCATTTTCTTAATCTGTTGAGATTTTGCTTCTCAGAAATTGTTATCCGTTTGGCTCAGATAAACTCATTAACGTTCTCTACATGTCTGGACGTTCCTTATGTCGACAGGGGCTCTGCCCTGTCTCTGATCTTGGTACGTTCCTTAGGACTGTACCATTTCCCTTCAATCCTGTGGCCACAGTGAGGAAGGAAGGCGGGAGGAGCATCAGGGGGAAGCATCTAAACAAGTGAACAGTTTATGAAGAAACTGAAATTGCTTAAATAGATTTGAAAAGCAAGGCCACAAAAATTGGCTATTTCATTATATTTCTTTACTCTTTTGGGAACCAGAGAACCTCCTTTCTCCACCTCTCCCAGATTCCTCCACACACCCACATGGCGAAACAGGGGAAGCATGAGGCTCACACACACCCAAACTTCCAAAGCCATTTCTATGGAAAAGAAATGTATTCACCACCTGCCCTGCTCTCTCACCCAAAGCACTCAGGTAACAAGCTGCTTCTCAATGGCTCTCAGATTTGCAAATTTTCTCCCATTCAGTTTGCTGGAACAGCTGTTTATGCAACACATCCTAGGTGCTCAGCAGAAAAGAGTGTGGCCTCTGGTGCCAAGCCATGTGGGTTCAATTATTTTAGATTTTTGCCAGTTTGACAAGTTAACTTTAAAAGTCATTTCTTCAGTTTCTTTACCAGCAAAATGTGGAGAACGGTAACACTCTATATCATAAGATTGTTGTGAGTATTAAATGATTTCATACGTGGAAAGAGCTTAGCACATTGTCTGGGAGACAATAAGTACTCACCCAATGCTGGCTGTTACCATCAATGCTATGGAGCTTTTTAAAAGTGTAGTATATGAATATAATTATTCCCCTCAGTCTTGTTTGGGGTGGCAAGAGAATGAGGCAAGGTAAATGAAAAAAATACAGGTATAATGTATATTGAAATGTGGATATAACCTGAATGAGAAACCATTGGTATGAGCAGATGTTTCATATAAAATGGCTGTGTGCTATGAACATATAAGAAATGGAAGGCTGAGCTAAGTAAAAAGGATAAAAAGGGACATAGCAGAAAAGGAGTTTTAAAAAATAGACCAAGTAGGCATAAAGATATGAGTGATTGTAGAAGGCAGAGGAAAAGGAGAAACATATGCCCTCCAAGCAACGTGGTAAAATTCAGGGAAATTGGGTGGAGATGGCATTCCAAAGCAATACTTCAGGGACACCAAAATCTGTAACTATGTCTTGGTGAGTGCAGGGCACACTCTGGCATTTTGGGAAGAGAGGTCTGGCACTGTGATTGCTTCCATGAACTTACTCCGTGAACTCCTGAGAAAGACCGTACCTTATTCTTCAGCAAAACCACAGCTCCCCTGTGACTGACACAAAGGAAGTGTTCAATCCTTTGTAGAACTAAAAGAAATGGAGGGAAGAAGGGAGGGAAAAAGGAAGAGAGGGAGGGGGGAGGAAGGAAGGAGAAAGATGATTTTCATTATCAAAGCAGGTCGAGCTCCAGGAATGGAGGGTACAAATCTGACTGGACAAACCCACACTTTTCTAATGATAGCCATGCATTTTCACTAGAAATCGACTCTTCCAACTCACTCATTTTGCTGCTGATTGAGATTTGGTGGCCAATTAAGCCATTTGCTCCTCTTTCATTTTTGAGGACTATTCCAGGGCGTTTTATTCAGGATCAGTCACGATCTGAAGGAGGCAGTTCTGTGCACCTTGCAGAATATTAAGCTTGCTATTTTTAATGTCATCAAACAGTTATGTGCTAAAGACAGGCTAAAATGAGAGTGCCATTGAGCAACGAGATGAAAGCTGAGTAACTTCATGATAGAAAACAAATGTAGCAGAACAGACGTCCCTCCCTTTTCCTTTTTCTGTAAATATGGAATTTCCTAACACTTCCACTTTGCGTCCAGGCACTTCTAATTACGGTGAACTACTGCTTGAGCAACGTTGACCAAAGTGTCCACTTGTATACATTTTTTGGCACCCCCACTGTGTGTGTGTGTGTGTGTGTGTGTGTGTGTGTGTGTGTGTGTTGTGAGCTCATCAAGAGTTGAAAAGGCTAGGCAATAAATAGTTGGGGTTGGGCTGGCCAAATGTCGTGTTGGTTAAGAGCTGGCTTGGGATGCCAGCTTTGAGCATCAGGGCCCAGTCCGGATCCCACATGAGAGTCAGTGACACTGCCCTCTACAGCTAAGACGGTGAACGACAGCTCGACAGCTGGGCTGCTGTGGGCGACGGTGTAGGCTGCAGTGGGGCTGGCCAGCAGCTGGCGTGAGTTTTTGTGAGCTGCCAAGAGCCAGCGTGAGCGGCCGTCCAGAGGCCGGCGACGGATCTGCCTCACCCGGGAAGAACGCAATGATAATACCAACATGGGCCAGTGAAGTGACGTCCTCCACAACTAGACTGAAGAACAAAAGGACAGCAACTTGTCTGTTCCCTTCCCCCAATTCCCCAATAAAATCTTTGGAAAAAAAAGTAGCCAGGGTTAATCAGAGTTCCATCAATAAAGTTCACAGGCAATTGTGATTGGTTTCTGTGAGGAGGAATGGGTGCTCCTTTGAAAGAGAAACATTTCAACAAGTCACTTCAGGAGTGACATGGTGAGTGAGCAAAGAAAAATCACTTCCCAGTGGAAGCCCTTCTGCCTCTTGTTTAGCAAAGATTAAGTAGCACCTTCGCCTTTGTGAAAATGGTGGCTAGAGATACGTTTATTCAACTTGTGATCACCTGGGCTTTGCATCTTTCTTTTACAGAAGATTTTTGGTGCTTCTCAAAATTCCACACACACACCACCAGGGCTCCAAACAACAGAGCAGAGAGATGTGAAGGAGCCTTACCAAGGGGGAGGGGGCGATCAAAACCAAACCTTTAGCCTCATCTGTTTCTTTTCTGTTGTTGTTTTTAAAATAAAGCTCTGATTGGCCTTGTGTGATCTGATAAGAGTCTTATTATAAACTTCAACATCAACAGATGATAGAAAAAAAATGATGAAACTTGCAGCATAAAAAAAAAAGAGAGAGAGGGAGAAAGAAAGAAAGAAAAGGGTCTAAATGACTGGCAGTTCCTATTTCTTTACAAGTGTTACATTTCAGTCCCCTGCCACTACCACATGTTTCCTGTTCACAGATAATTTGTACAACATATTTTATCATTCAGTTTTAGACACAGTTGAAAGGCTTTTGCCTAAGGCTTGGAACACTTTGAAAATTGTATACCATTTGCAAGGCTTTCTTCTGCTTCACTGTGCAATTAGGTGACTGTCTTTCTACAGACGTCGAATTTATCATTTACGGGTGTGTGTGTGTGTGTGTGTGTGTGTGTGTGTGTGTGTGTGTGTGTGTGTTTAAAACCAAGGTGAACTAGAAAATGAGTGGGAACTGTTTTCACTAACCTACAGACGAGGGATGTGTTAGCAAAATTGGAGACTGGAGTTCTTAGGCAGGGAGTGAGTTTTCTCCCTTAAAGAAGTTAGGTTCCGGAAGGTTTTAGTTCCATACGTTGTTTATGTATTTACTCGGCCCTACGTTCTCTACTAGTAGTTAAATTATGGTGTAATGATCCTAAAGAAACCCTGTCTCATTAATCTCTGCAGCAGTGATTGCAGGACGTTTCACTGGCTTCCCCTGCCGGCGTCTTGGCCCTGTCTTGCCTGAATCTCTTAGTTTGCCTGTGAAGGAAGCACTGATGTGCTCAGAGCTTCCCCTGGTGGAAGTTGCTGGCAAAAGGTGTTCTAGCCAACAAGGGCGAAGCTGGGACTTGCTCCCAGGAAAGGCTCCACGGAGTGTTCAGATGCCTGAGAACAGAGTACAAAATGTGACTGGGGAGTTCTGATTGAATTTCCTATGCGTTTCTATGTTTTACATAACCTGAATTTTAAAGTCAGATTTGATAAAAGATAACTTATTCTCATCATTATGACACTTTGTATTTTTCCACTGAATAATGCAAACGAAGAGAGCGAGAGAGCCCAATTCAACCCTCACAGGAAGAGGGTGACTTTCCTCTGAGGTTGAATTCAGCATCTGTCATGCGGTGGTGTGGTTCTCCTGTATTTAAAAACATGGCAACAGAATGGTGTGGAACAGTCTGAACAGCCTTTAGTCTTTTAATGGGAGAAGGTATTTAGGCCTGCATAGACACTTCAAAGTATTATTCCTTATTCAGGAAGCACACTCATGTTAATTTCACTTATAATGTGTTTCTATAATATTTGCTAGCTTAGAAATCCTAACTATATCTGTGTGTATAGTTTTGGTGACAATGACTCCCAAAGCAGGTTTTTTTTTAGGAGGGTTTAAGAAAGCTGAAAACAGTCCATTAACAAACATGGTCACTGTAGGTTGGGATGAACTAGAAAAACAGGTGTGGAATTCATGTTGGTGGTGGGGAAGAGGCAAAGAGATTTGGAATCTATTTACAAAATCTTCACAAGCCTAAAACAAAATTTAGCTTCAAACAATGGGATGAGAGAAGGGAAACAGGTCTGCTTCATTTGGCACTGCTATTTGTTTCAGGTGACATTCTAGGCCAAATAACATTGACTTTTTGAAACAAGTCATCATTATATTTAAACAAGTTTATAGTCCATATCCCTCTGAACGCTAAGCAGGCTACAAATGCCAGAAATGCATTCTGGTCTAAATCTATTTAAATAATTGCCCGAGTAATACACTTTCTACGATTATATCCTTATTACAGGTATTAAAAAAAAACAACACCCATACAATTATAGTCAAAGGTCAAGTCCACCTAGCCACAATGACCCTGTCCATTCAGAAATAGAAGCTGGACTCCAGATTGCTGGTAGGTCCCCAATTCACACGGGCTGTTTGATTCCCTTGCTTCTTTGACAAAACATTAAGGATAATGTAAAATAAAGCCACTTAGAAACGCTATGCTCTGGAAGTAATAGGAAAGGATGGTTAAAGCTGTACAGACATTTGTTAGATTTATACATGTGCACAGAGCCAAGACCAAGGGCTCTGGGTCAGCCAGAATGTCATTGTAGCAATAATTTATGGAAGGGCAGCCGCAGGCGGAAGCAGCTGAAAGAGCCATCGTGAATAAAGTATAAAGTGTCACTTTCCTTTTGAAATCCATCCAGGACACTTTGCAATAACATAGACTTTTGGACCCAAGAAATTAGGACAGTATAAGTAATCGTTCTATCAAATTGTTTTATCAAACGGTCCCTATGGGGACCTGCCCACTGGACACAGGAGCACAACCCCCTCACTTCTCAGCAGGGCTCACTCACCACTCCTTCCTGTTTCCGGAAGACAATGACACAATTCCTGGGCTTGTGCTTGGATGCTTTTAACTTCCCTCATCAGCTCCGCTCTGGGGGCTTGCGTAAGGGACTAAGTGCCTCATTGTTCTTTTCTAGGCCGGCGGGGATGGGGAGGAATGGGGGTGAGTCCTCTTGTTAAACTGTTGCTTCCTTGACACATGGCCCGAGTAAGTGCAAACCCTGAAAAAATGAGACAGCAACATCTTTCAATGATCAGATCATCTTCTGGACGTGGAATTTGGAGAAAAATTTTAACTGTGGCAGTTCAAAAATCTCCTACACCAACCAGGCCACTTCCCGCTGAGCTCATGGGTGTCCATGAAACGAGGACTGGCCTTGTCAGGCAGGTGAGCAGCTTAATCCACAAGCAGGAATCATTCAGGAAACCGAGCCTCTGTGGGCTGCATTTAAAGAAGTATGACTTTCAGGACTCTGAGTTGAACTTATTCTTGCCACTGACTTTCTATGTGACCTTGGGCAAATCATTTAATCTATAGGTGCCTCAGCTCTAAGAGCAGTGTGAATCTTGGTCTAAGATGCAATTTCGAAACAGAAACTGCATCTTCCTCCTTTTTCCCTTTCCCCCACTTGATCATATCATTGCAATGCTGGTGTGATGGTCTCACGCCTGCCAGGGGTTTGCAGGAGCCCCATTCCTCCTGCTGGGCTGGCGCAATGTACATCCAGCTGGAGGGGGCGCTCTCCTGAAGCTGGGACACACCTGGCTCACGGTGCCATGTGCAGGTGCGCAGGTGTCGGCTCCGCCGTGGGCTAGAGCACATTCCCTTCACTGATTACCAAGCAACTGAACTGTAGGTCCCAGTGCCACCTACTTCCTTGTCTGACTCTGCTCTGAGCCTCAGCTCTTCCTGCACTGTCGGCATACCCAGAAACCAACAGGGTTGTAGCTGCTGTGCGCAAGAGAGCAGAACAGTGTGCTGGTTCAAAGCTCTGCTCTTGTGGGGAACAGCTCAGGGGTCGATTCTGCTGTTATGCTTTACTACATATGGGACCTTCAAGTACCCTCTGAAACTCCCCCACTATCTCTTCTATAGCGTGGGGAGAATATTGGTCCCGAGCTCACAAGTTCTGAGAATTAAATGGTATCACATATATGAGGTATCTGACACATACGTGATACTCAACATTCACTGGCTATTATATTTTTACATAGTTCAATCTTTCCTGTTTCCACAGCCCTTTTGTACTCATATCCCAACCCTGCAGGGTATCCTAGTGTCCTGGGTCTCCGTTTAGTGCTCCATCCCCCAAACTATGTGCTGCTGTCCCTCCCATTGCGGGCTTGGCATATGGCGCTTAGTGCATTCTCTACATTGTCTGCCCACCTCGGTGGTCACATGGCACTTGGGAGGTCAGGGTTGCTTTTTATTCTTGCTTTTAATGTCTACTAGTCGGAAAGCTTTTCTGTTTGGTCCACTTCATTTGCGTTCAGTTGAATAAACCTCAGCTGAGGACAAGCATCCTGGCACCTGTGCCAGACTGGGAGGGAACAGATGAGACAATGGAGTGGAGAGAGCCAGCAGCTGACCAGGGATCCCACAGCTAGCGAATAGTAATATGGACATCTGAACCCAAGCCTGTCCAAAGGAAGCTGGTCACTGTCGCTGGAGTCAGTGGGCAGACAGACCACAGGCCCAGATCATTCTTGTGTGAGCTATTAGACTGCCAGGCATGTGCAGGGTGATATGAAGCAGAGAAAAAGGGTCCTCAGCCCTACTTGGTTTTACAGGGCTGGCTGATGAGCGGAGACTTTGAAGGGTGCATGAGCGTGACCTCGGTGAGTAAGAGAAGGGGGGTGATCCAGCACGAAGGTCCTCTGAACGAGCTGATGGAGGCACAGAACAGCGTGGGAGGGTGAACGGCACTCTTCACAGAATGGTACTCCTCTGTCCGAGGTTCTCAGACTTTGGCATACATCAGAATCTCCTGGAGGGCTTGTTAAAACACAGACCAGGAAACTCAATTGACCTGGGACCAAGAATTTGCATTTCTAACAAGTTCCTGGGTGATGCTGACGCTGCTAGTCCAGGGTTCATACTTTGAGAGCCTCTGGCTGAGGGCAAAAGGGTGATGAGGAGAAAGTCAGGCTGTAGAGGACACAGGAGTGCACTGCTGTGTTTCAAAGGTAGACAGATGAGGAAGGTCCAGCTTTTCTCTTAATATCCCCTATTCCAGCAAAAGCCAGCTGCCTCAGGCTTCCTTCTCTGTGGGAGAGTGAGGAAAGGAATTTCCAGCAGGGCTGCTGCACCAGGATGAAATCTTGGCGTGACCTCTCTGGGTGTGCCACGAGACCCCACTCACCCCTCCTCAAGTGTTACTCAGCTCCTGGCGGGACCAGGGAACATAGGCTTTTATTCATAAATATTAATACTGTACCCCTGGACAAATGGCACCCCCTTGCCTCAGCTTGTAATTGCTCACGTGGAGAAGTTTCATGAGCTCCTTCAGGAGGTGGTCACTTGGTGCCACTGTGCCCTGCCAAAGTCTCAAGCACTCAGTCAACTTACTCCAAGACTTTTGAAACACCTAAAAATCCTTCTAGAACATTATGTAAAAATTCAGTGTATTAATCATATCATCTTCCATTTCAGGCTCCTCATCAAAAAAGTTCACATTTTCCCCCTACATATTCTGCAACTATTAATTGGTTTAATAGTACTCAATTTGTGTGAGTATTGTTTTTGGAAAGACTTCATACATTAAGTACTTGGTTATATTAAATCTACTGTTTTGTTTTGTTTTGTTTATTTTCCTAAATCCAAATTTCCCAGCTTATAGAGCTTAGAGGAGCTATGAAAGTTAATAGTTCTCTTCAATGAAAGTCTTCATCCAATATCACCCAATTTGTCAATTCTCATTGGCTGCATGACAAAAATAATCCAATTTTTCCTTTCTTTGAGTATTTCTTTGATTACTGTTCTCAGGCTTTATTAAAAAAATGATTAATATGGTGACTTTTTTCCCCATGAGAAATGCAATAACTCATGCTGCATTGTACAGAAAACAAAATAGAGAAATGGAAACATACGGACTACCTAATGCTTTAATAAAAGTAGACCCCAGTGACCCTTATGTTTCTTTGAATGCCTCCAAAATCTCTGAAGTTCATTAGAGGTCATGTCCAATGGATTGCATTTTGTAGTGTTATACCTCTATGTATTTTAAATTTAGACTTGACACATTCAATGTATTTTAGGCTGAGAGTAAATTCAAACTCCACGTTTCCTCACACATTTTCTCAATATAATCATTGCAAGGTGATCTTGCTGTGGATGCCATTTACCTTTTAGTCGAGAGGTCCACATTAATTGCATAATCATAAACAAATGCTTCCTGAGAACTCCTTTAAAACACATACAGCCTAGAAGGGAGCTAAATTATTCAAAATTTAAGCACTATCCCAGTTCATGAATTTCAGACTTAGGTCCTGTGTTTCTCGATATTATATTAAGTCCTAGACATTTCCCCCATGTCTAGGGAAGGACTGGCATAATTCCAGGTAATAATGATACCTGAGGTATTAGAAGACAATGGGAAGAAAGAGCACCGAGTATAGAAAATCATCCTCTGACCTTGACATCACCCTTACCAGCTATGCCATGGACCAGCTCCTTCAACACTGAGTCAGTTTCCTTGCTCCCAAGATGGAAATAACATGGAAGCAAACCTCACAGGATTTTTCTGCTGCTAAACAAACAAGACAGTGTACGTGAAGAGCTTTTAAAAAGTGAAGCAACTTCTAAATGTAACAGGTTATCAGACTTGACCATGATGTTGAAAAGCCAATGTGCTTTAGAAATGCAGCACGCAGGCTAATAGATACTGCTTTTGTTTTTGGACCAGGAAGGAAATTTTAAGTATGAATCTCCAGTTTTCTTTAGTCCCTTTTCTACTGCTAAATGGAGAGCAACCCATCTTTGTGTGTCAAATGCAGCATATGTGGAAATACCTCACGATCATCTTTCACAGGAATTCTTTCCAAGTGAGAAAGCGAGTAATGGGGTCATGGGCTTTCTGGGGTAATACAATCCAGGTTTCCAGTGTGATTTTGGTTAGCAAATTCTGTCCCCCATTTTATTGTGTGTGGGTAAGCTGCAGTCTATAATTTCATGCATTTTCTGAAGGAAAAAAGAAAACTTAGCTACAGGTACTGTGTAATGGCTCATAAAAAAGAGTCCTGGAACTCATGACGAGTCGTTTTAGACAGCCTAACTGCTAATCCATGCTAGGCAATTAATTCTAATGCAAACGACAAGTCATGATTTAACAGATAATATAGGTTCTACTGTGTGACAGGCTGTCATCATCACTGTCACTCTCGTCTTCCCCCTCCTCCTCTTCATCACCCATGATGAAACTAGCAAAAGGGAGGTGCACTGGTCTCTTCTGTTTTGGTTCTTAAAAATCCAGTTCAGACAAACATCAGCCCAAGCCACACTTTCCTGTAGAAGATTTCAATCTGTATTGAAAAAGGTTCTCATTGTCCTTTCTACCCTCTTCTAGATTTTTTTTAAGTTCTGCACTAAAGTATGAAGTCAAAATGAGCTTCAGTGCTTGAGAATACATAGAAAGCTATATATTTCTATTATTAAACTTGGAAGTTCTTGATCTGCCCAGATTACCTCACATTATCCCAGATGTTGTGTATTTACTACAGGGCCAGAGTACTTCATGTTGGTGTTTAACAAAAATCAGAACTATGGGAATAAAAACCCTGGTGTTTTGTTTTGTTTTTCTGAGTAATTTTAATTTAATCACGTTCTTTTAGCAAACTCAGATTACTAACAACTTTAGCTACTCCCCAAATTAGATCTCATCTGTAAATCATTAGGGTTGATTTTAAAGCAAAAACAGAAATTTTTGCAATACCTTCTTCTTTGGCAGAAATCACTCTGTCTATAAGTTAATTTGGGTGATATTGCCATCTAGTTATTTGTAGCTGGATTGTACACAGCAATAAGGGGGAAGATTCATATAAGCTTGGTGAATAAGAAAGAAATGTTCCACAGCAATGCTAGAATAACAAATTGACTGATAATTAAACTGGTCTGAATTCAGAGTCACCACAAAGGTCTGGAATCAGTACAGCTTAGTCTGTCTCATTTCTCCATGACCTCTAAATTCTTTCTCATAGGAGACTAATTTGGGAACAGAGTTTGGTGGCTCTGGTTTCAAAAAAGTACATCTCCAGCATATAAAATATTTTTAAGTGCTAATTCCAAAATGAGTATATTAGACACATAAAGAGAAGTTTCCTACCCAAAGTGGTTCTGTGCATCTCTCCACGGTAAGAGGCTATTTGAATGAAATCTATCACATTCATCGGCACACATGTGCACACACATATACACACACATGAGCACATTCCTAACATCCTTGCACTTTGACCTCTGGGGGTTAATTACTGACTGTTAGCCCCCCAAGACCATGGGCAGGAGGAGTGCCTTCTTCAAGGTAACAACTATGTGGAATGACAGCAGGTCCAAACTTTTTGTCCAGATAGGCCTGGCTCGAACACTAATTACCTGTTAACAGCCGGCCAAGTCTCCCCACCTCTGTGATGCTCAATTCTTTCCTCTGTAAACTGAGGATAAGACACACACTTTATAAGGTTGTTGTGTAACCTTCATGAGATCGCGTCCAAGGAGCACCCCTAGCCCAGTGGTTGGCACATGACTGGTGTTCAGAAACTGGTGCATATCATGAAGGGAAGGCCAGCAATTCCTGTAAACCTAACACATTTAATAGTGCAATCAACTTCCCAAGGAAGAAAGAAGCTGAGAAAAGGGGTAGAAGAATCCTTCCAGTTCATGTGAAAATCTCAATCCAGAAGGTGACATGGTCTGACCTAGAGAGATAGGTCTTGACCTTATTTCAAAACAACTGCCTGTTTCTGTTTGCCAGAGAGCTAATCTGTGAGTTACATGCTGTGAAAATTAAAGGGATTCATTTTGTTTCCATTGAATTCTGCAGTAGATTGGGTGGATGCAGAAACTTATCGCCTTAAGCTAAAAATGGAGTTATGATTATTCTACAAAACCTTGCACCTCCAGGGGTCCAGGCTCATAGAGAAGTCCCATCCTTGTCACCTCATCCTCACTCTCTGGTTCCCACTTAGTAGACAGAATTTCGGATCTACCAAAGCATTGGTGGCTGACATTGGTCAGAAATCCAGAATGGTGGGCTCCTAACTACATTGCTACACTCCTGAATCCCTCTTCTTATCCTGATTACCACTGTCTTTTAGTTTATATTAGAAGTTCCTTGGATCAATCTTAGCATTTCAGTACTTTGCAATTTCTTATGCTGTCACTGGCCATGTACTTCCTTCTTCTTTTTTCCCCCTTTATATTCTTTTTATTCAGTGTTCAAAATACTTAGAGGAGATTGCATTTCTCCATACTCTTCCTTATAGTCCACCATTAAAGAGGCGGCATAGGATGGCCAAGATATTGCCTGCTCTGATCCATCTCAGGAGACTGTCGAACACTCATTACAGCATTTAGGCCATTGTACAATTTAATCACATTCAGGAAATTTCATTTTCTATGTACAATAGAATGTTTATTTCTGTTTGGCTTATCCATCTTCTATCATTTCACTGCAACTCACACAAAATTGCAGGGAGGGCAAAGGAAGAAATTGTGACAATAAAAGGAGAAATGTTTGCTACCTAGATTCCAACTCACTGGATTTGGGTAAAGATTTGCTTCCTTACATTGACCAAGATTAATAAGGACCACATATGTTAACGTGCAAATTTCATTCCTAATCATTCCCTCTTTTAAACATTTGAGACATAGTGGGTTGAAAAAGTGGCTCTGAGTTTGATGTATCATCTGCTATAGAGTAGAGTTCATGTTGCTTCGATGTTGGAGCCTGGTGTGTTTTATCTAGTCTACATCTGCCCATGATTTTAATAATTCAGTTTGTTCTGAATTCGGGGCATGTGTGTTCAGCAAGGTTCTCTTTTGTTCAAAGGGATTTTCTGTGAGCCAAATCACAGGTTCTTCCTTTAACTGTGTTTTTCCAGCTCCACTAAGGGGATGCCATATTTTTATTCACAAGGACCTCCTCACTTCTCCCCCCCCACCCTGAATGGGAATAGTTATACATTATTTGATCTTAAAAATTATATTTCCCAATGTTTTTACATTATTCGGTCTTATGTCCTTAGGAGCATTTCCTAGAACTGCACATTTCACTTAAAATCATCTAAAATACAATTGCATTGGGCTATTAATCCTATTTAGGATAAAGCCATGTTTAACCTAAATTGTCCATTTACTTTATTTCTCATCAAAGTCCTCCAGGACCTTGATTTATCTCACAGAACCACTATCCCAGGTTATGACTGCCCTTATACTATTTAGAAGGATCCTATGAGATGGACTCTAGGACCACTCAAAAAGAAAATATAATTTATTTTGGAAGTGATATTGACCTGGCTAAATCTCCATGAAGGGAAGTTAGCTTGTCGATAAGCATGACAGGGAATGCGACTTACTCATTCCTCTGGTTTCCACAAGGGCGTGTTGCTACTGGCCTTTTGCCCCACCCATGGCCCCTCCTCCTGGAGGTGAAACCAGTTGATTGGAGCCTTGTAACTAGATGTGGCCAGCCCTCTCTCCTTCCTTCTTGGAGCCAAGTCCCTACAGAAAGCTGCCATTCTCCTTGGCTCTCCCCTGCCATTTGTTTTACAGGAACAAACCCCCAAAAGGGACCCACACTGCCTGTGGCTGCCAGAGTTTGATGGTAGGAAGCCCACTTTGGCACACACCCAATCACATTCTCCAAAATCCGCTTTGTAACAAGAAAGGAAATCTAGTTATAGACCCCATGAGGCTCCTTTCCCTTATAAAACAGTGCCCAAATCCAAAACATCCATATCATTAGTGACCTTTCTCCTCTCAGCTCATTACTGCCCAGCCCACCAACAAACCCCAGGGCTGTACCCAAAGGACTTATCTACAGTGATCTGAGGTTATAAATGGTCCTGTCTCTTATAGTACTTCCTAACATCTAACCTATACCTTCCTATATTGTGAGAGTAGTGAATAAGTTAAGGTAAGTAGAAAGCACAGTGTTGTCAATGTGGAATAACTTTTGGCAAATTCACAATAATGAAACAATAATGATGACATACATTAACACTTGAGTTACCTGGTATTGTCGATGGATGAGCCGAGCAAGATGTCTAAATATTCTGAAATTCAGTAGACAATCTTACAGCAGGAAGCCAGAATTCGGATCTTGGCTCACCCTTTTCTTCTGAGGGATCTTATAGAAATTACTCCCCTGTTTAAGACAGTTAATTAATATTAAAATGGAGAAAACATCTAACCTATTGTATAGATCAGGTGAGCTAATAAAGGTAAAAGCATATGTTACATTTACTAGTATTATAAATACTTAAAATTAACACTTTAAATTAGTAAAACTTTATTATATTTTATTATTATTTAAATTATAACAAAAATAATTTGACCATTTAAATTTTTCTATGATTATAAAGCAAACACATATGGTAAGGAATTTAGAAGATGAAAAACAGCATAAGAGAGAAAATGAAAGTCCTCATAAGTCCACCATTCAGAAATGTAGACTTAACATGGCAGTATCGTTTTATCTAACTGTCTTAGGAGTATGGGACATCACATACAGTTTTTATCTGGCTTTATATTTTCCTCACCCAGTGGTTCTCAACTGGAAGTGATTTTTGCCTCCTCTTGCTCCCTATGACATTTGGCAATATATAAAAGTATTTTCATTGTCATGTGTATGGGGGCAGGGGGTGTTACTGGCATCTAATGAGTAAAAGCCAGGAATGCTGCTCAACATCCTACAATGGACAGGACAGCCCTCACAGTGAGGAATTATCTAGACTCAGAAGTCAATGGTGTCAAGATTGAGAAACCCTCATCTAACATCATACCTCAAAGCTTTATGGCAGCTTTCACTACCCAAAGCAGCCACTATTGTTTCTACACAAGGACACCATGGGATGTGTAACGTTTAAGCAATAATCATTTAAAAACTGAATGAAGAGGATACGTGTGAGTCCCCAACTGCAATTTGAACTCCAGTGTTGAACTCCAAATCCATACCATCGACACAACAACACACAAGTGTAATGGGAAAACGAAATGCCAAAACCACCATCCACTATGCCACACATCTGATTAGCTTCCTGGTATAGGTTATTCTCCCTTTCATATCCCCAAATGATATGATTGTATTAAGTATATTTATCCTGACATTTTCACCCTATTATGTGAAATTTCTAAGAAGAGGCTTGACGTGATTTTTCCCTTCCAATTTACTCAAACTATATAACCAACTCCCACTTCCATCCCTGAGGTCCTTTTATCCACCTACTCCGCTCCCAGTCCTGAGCTGTAATCCACGTGGGTACTTCATTTTCACATTCTTTTTTCCATTAGATTGGAAATACCTGATGAGAGGACATCAACCTTTATTTCAAAATATGGAAAAGCTAGGAATTGGGAGAATGGAATTAAGTTTAATTTCTTACTGGTTGCGATTAAATAGGTTACTTAATCTCACTTTGTCTTATTTTGCTTGAATATAAAATAACTCAGCTCCAAGAACCACCCTGATGAGCACAAAGAGTTGCTGTAAAGTTCAAATTTGAAAATGCACCTGCGTTCTTTGAAAGTTGTAAACTACCCTACACAAAATATGCAAAAATTAGGTACCCAACACAGTACTTTTGGCAGTAGGCAGTACCTAAGACAGTCCCAACGATCTGGATTTCCCAGTACTCATATTCTGTGTAATCCCCTCCCCTTGAGTGTGAGCTGGACATATTAATTCATGCTTTGGGAATAGAATATGACAGAAAAGATAGGATGTGACTTTTAAGATTTGCTGATAAAAAAAGACAATGGCTTCTGCATTAAGTGCTCTCTCTCTTGGATCACTCGCTCTGGGTTAAAACAGCTGCCAAGTGGAGTAGCCTTGTGAAGACATTGTCCTGAGTGAATCTGAGGCCGTCCACAGGCTGTGTCTGTGGAGCCCCTGCCATTTGAGCCTTGAGCCCACTGCAGCCCCAGCCAACACATTTGATTGTAGACAATCTGCTCCTGGATTCCTGACCCATTAGGAGATGATAAATGTTTACTGTTTCCAGCCAGCTCAAGGTCTCATCATCCTTCCTCAGAATACTAATGACTTCTGATGGTTTTGACTGGTTTTCTCCACCTGGGGATTAAAGACCTCCTGTTTTCACCTTTTTCCAGGGAGCACCTTCCTCCAGCCCAGTTTGCCCACTTCCTCTGGGAAAGTCATAGGCGAGAGGTATGTCTGTGCAGGCAACCAGCCTTCAGGGAAAACATACCTCCTGCAGAACGGTGGGTCAGGGCTCGAAATTTCAGACATTAATTCAGAATTCTTGCTATTTGTCATTATCTTAGAGTTCTCTGTTCCAAATGATACAAAGTGAAAAAGAGAGAACTGGAAAAAAAAAGTGGAACATTAAACACTTTCATATTTGACTGCTAAAGAATCTCTTTAAAGGTGAATCCCTATGTAATTTAGTGAATACTATTAATGCAGGGAAATTACATAGAAGTCAGAGAATATCTGGGGTTTATTTTCTCTTTTTTACTATGCTCAGTAGCAACATTGTCAATATATTTAGCTAAGCCCCTTCACTTCTGAATTATATTTCAATGTATTTGACTTTTCTTGGTCTGCACTAAGCATATCCACGTGTATAAAGTAAGACTGCCAAATGCTTTTTCATGAACACTTCTGACTCAGGAGCTAATTTATCCCAGTATGTGCTGTTTGTCTCTATTCCTCAGTTGCTAAAGGCAATCTATGGATTAGTCTTTATTTTACATCCATGGATGCCTTGTGTCTGAAAATGCCAAAAATTCTCAATTATCTGCATGGTTTTAGTGGATTGCATGGAAATTCTTAAATTACCTGGAGTTTCTGCCTCTGTTCAACAACTTGTTCATAATTAGCTCTCTTTCTTCACCTTATTTCATACCTGTGACTACATCTTTTATATCAGCCACAGTAAAATAACAGAAGGAATGCAAATATGATGGAAATGTGTGCTTATTTAGTGTACTCTTGGGGAAAAATATAAAAATACATCTGCAATGTCTTCTCTCTGTGTTATCCCTTTATTAATTGATCTCATGGAGCTTTATATACCTTTTTGCTCTTTTCCACCCCTGAGCCAAGGCTTGTGGAAAACTAATGGAGAGGATAGTTATAGAATTTCTGTTGGTAGCACTTTTGCCCTAAATGTACAACTAGGGCAAAGAGATGGCTATGATATTAATTTGAATATGAATAAAAATAAGACAGATCTAAGGACTCAGGAGAACAGATGCAGAGTGGAGATATTTTAAAAGTCCTGTACTCAATTCTCAGACTTATGTCCCAGCAGCTCTGATCACTGTATCATAATACTGAACAGACAAAGCAAGGCAGTTGATCTCCTGAACAGAACCGAGGGTGGCTCATTTCCTACGAGGCATGGAACTTCTGAAATTTTCAATGATAATGTACATTTGATGGAAGAGATGGTTTTTCAGCCTCTATGCTGCTCTGCATTGGCATAGCACCCTCGGTACAGTGCCTGTATACGTCAGTGACACACGGCATCGGTACACCTTTCCCAAACTCAGAAAGAGGATGATTAAATCCAACCACCTCATCTTAGGGATGTGTGAATAAAATAATTTCTGTAAATGTCCCTGAGCTTTTGGAAAGAAGAATGTACCACACAACATCTTACTATATAGTTTAATTTGTAGTTATGTGAGGTAGTTTATAATCGCTTTACATCAAATGAAAAACATAATTAGTGATGAATTAATGCTTCAAAGGTTATTTTATATATACATGGCAATAAATGTAAAACTTGAGGACTTAGTCATAAATTAACTTATTGCACAGCATATGTTATGGATATTTTAGAATTTAACTAGTAATAAAAATGAAGTAAGAACAATGCAGGTAAGTTACTTGATTTTCATCAATTCAAAATGAGATGAAAAAACTCCGAAGACTCCTTTCCTGCTCTTCTGCTGTGTGAACTGTAAGTTAAGGACAGGCTGCTGGAGACAATAGTCAAAGGTAGGAGAGAACTGCTCCAACTATGATTTCTTTGAAATTTTAATCTAGATGCAGAGGACAGGCTGTATTGCAGTGAAGAGAAGGTGGAGGTCAACAGATCAGAGAGGAGTGACGCAAAGGTTCACAGAACAAGTAACAGGAGCCTGGACTTTGATGGTGAGAGTGGAAATGGAAAGAATGGGGGAGAAAAACAAATCTTATCAAAGAATGGTCAGGTCTCGTAACTGATAACACAAAAGAGAAAGTGGTGCTCTTGCTATAAAGAAACTGTCAGTATAACGACATGGGGAAAGCAGCATTCAGGCTGCTATAAGAAATACCATAGAGAGACATACAGAAAAAAATGGCGGCAGTGAGGAGGGCTCCCTGAGTTCTCCCCTGCAAAGCACAGCAATTTGATCAGCGGGAGCGCAGCAAACAAACCTCTACCAAGCACGTTGAGCAGCGAAGTGACTCCCATGCCGAGTACTTAAAGGTGGGAGACTGGTCGAGTGGGGGAACAGGGAGGCGAGGCGCGTGGAGGCGCAGCCCGCACCCACGGCTGCTGAGACTCGGCGTCTCAGAGAGCAGATCGGAGAGTCCCGGAGGCTCGCTCCCTAGTCCTCCAGCCCATGAGAAGGCAGAATCCTCAGGCCGCGAGGAGCGGAACGGAGAGTGGAGGGCGTGAGCGGAGGCGCAGTCCATCTGCGCCTGCGGCTGCGGAGCTGCGGGAATCCAGGACAAGGCGAAGTGTTTTGCAGCATCTGGGTGGGCTCAGCCTCTGGTGCTGACCGTCCCTGCCGGGAGTCCAACAGGAGCCCCAGGGCGCATAGTTTCTGAGGCAGAAATCTCAAACGGGGAGCAGGAGAAGAGGGAAGCGAGAAGGCTGGCTACACAGCCCACACCCCACACAGCTGTGGGGACACGAGCTGCTTTGCCAGGGGGCACCCCTGGAGAGCAGCAGGGGCTCTGCGGGAGCTTCAGAGGTGGCTTTTTTCTTTTTCCTTTTTTTTTCTCTTTCTTTTTTCCCTTTTTCTCTCAGATAGGAAAAATAAACTGCATAGATAAGTGTGCACCCCAACAGTCCCTCAGAAACCTTGGACCCCTCCCTGCCAGAGCCTGAGGCTGACTCCTGAAGAGAGGAATAAGTCAGAACAAAGGTGCTTCCACTCCCTGGGGGTTGAGTCATTTACATGAGAAGAGGCTGCAGGAGGGAGCTACTAAACACACTGTCCCCGCCCCCACCTCTCCTGGGCAGCTTGGGAAGCAGAACAACTTTGGCTACTGAGACACAGGAAGGCCTACCAGCAGCTCTGAAATCTCCACCCCCCCACCCTCCAACAGCCCCAGTGGAAAGAGCACCCGAAGACGCACATCCAGTCCTCTGGCTGCGCAGAAATCAGCGTGCCTCGGGACAGGCTGCAGAAATAACACTGACTTTGTAAAAAAAACCTACTAATCACACCTCATAACTCCATTAATCTAAAATAGACCTGCATGACCGGACTCACTCTATGTGCCAGGGTGCTGGCTCTGCCCCCACAAGACACACAGGAGTGTGTGTATAGCAGAGGAAAACCTGGGAGAGCTTGACGGATTTCAGCCAAGATTGGCACTGGTTATTTCTTGGTTTTTTCCTCCCTTTTTTTTCCCCATTGTTTTCTGTTTGGGTTTCTCTTTTGGTGTGTTATTTTGTTTTTGTTAATTGGGTTCTCTTGGATGTTTTGGGATTTTTTTTCATTGATCGCTTGTGTTGGTTGTTTTTGGATTTTTCTATTTCATTAGTAATTTTAGTTTTTTATATAGGCATATATAAAGGTGCATATATGGATATATATGTCCATATATATGGGGGGGTATAATATATATATTTTTTTCCTGTTCATTTTTCTCTTTCTTTCCTTCTCTTCTAACCTCTCTCTCTCCCTTCTTTCGTGCTTCCTCATCAGAGCTTGATTTGCCTCCTCCTTTCCATTTTTTCTGCAAGTTTTTTTTTTCTTTTTTCTTTTTCTTTTTTTTTTGCTGTTGTTGTTTTAAAGGTGTTGCTATTTTGTTTCTCGCGTTCATTCTATTTTTTAGTTTATTGCATTTTATTTTATCTTGTTCTGCTATTTGTTCCTTTATTTTTATTTTTATTTTTTTTCCTCGATGTCGTTGTTTTGTTTCTGTTGGTTTGTTTTCTCCTTGTGTTTGAATGATATTTCTATACATGTGGAGTGTAGGGTGATGGTTGTTTTGTACATCAGAGAGTATCTGGTTACCTTTGGTGGCTGTTGTGGTTGCGCTTGTTGATCTGTTTTGCCCTAAAACACTCTCTGCAGCAGAGCCCAGCCAAAGAATGATAAGAATAATCACATCCAGAGACCAACTTTAGATAAAACCAGAGCATTACAGGGTCTGACCTACAAGATTCACACTCAAAGGGAAATTTCTACAGGCAGAAGAGCCCCTTGGGTCTAAGCCTCATCAGAGGGGTCAACCCTCACACAACAGCTTATAAACTTTGGACACAGCTAATCCTCATGGCTAGTCAGCCTGGGAATCAAGCACACCTGCTGACAAGCCAAAAGCAATAAAAACTAGACCTCAACAGGAGAAGGCATACAACACAAGGAACACCTCTGGTATACACACACGGGAGCAAAGGAAGTCTGAGCAATTCAAATATAAAAGACATATACCACATAAGTCTACCCAGAAAAGACTGAGAGACCTAGGGGATCTACCTATTTCATCAAAGTAAACACAAAGAGTAAGCCAGAATGGGGAAACAAAAAACACATCCAAAATAAAAGAACAGAAGAAACCTCCTGAATCTGTGGAATTCGAGGAAATAGAGGTAAACAGCCTATTGGAGACAGAGTTCAGAACACTGATTATTAGAATGCTCAAGGAAATTAATGAGAATTAAAAGAAGGATAGAGAAATCATGAAAAACAACCAGGTAGAAATAAAGAATTCAAATTCTGAATTAAATACAAACTCAATGGAATTACTAGAAGATTGGATGAAGCAGAGGATCGAATCAGTGACTTAGAAGACAAGTTAGCAGAGATCATCCAAGCAGAACAACAAAAAGAAAAAAGAATAAAAAACATGGAAAATAGTTTAAAAGAGCTAGGCAACAACATCAAAAGCAACAACATGTGTATCATAGGAATAACAGAAGGAAAAGAGAGGGAGCAAGGGATCGAGAACATATTTGAAGTAATAATGTCTGAAAACTTCCCTAAACTGGCATATTGACATACAAGCACAGGAAGTGCAGAGAGTTCCAAACAAGATGATCCCAAACAGGCCCACACCAAGACACATTATAGTGAAAATGGCAAGAGTTAAAGACAAAGACAGAAT
>NW_017731885.1:670526-672141 GCF_001890085.2 Hipposideros armiger | reverse complement strand
CACAAAACAAGTCTCAATAAATTTAAAAAGATTGAAATCATATCAAACGTTTTCTCCAACCACAATGCTATGAAGCTAGAAATCAATTACAAGAAGAAATCCAGAAAGCTCACAAATGCATGGAGGCTAAATAACATGCTACTAAATAGTGAGTGGGTCAAAAATGAGATCAAAGAGAAAATCAAAAGATACTTTGAGACAAACAAAAATGAATACACCACAACCCAAAATCTCTGGAACGCAGTGAAAGCAGTCCTAAGAGGGAAGTTCATAGCAGTGCAGGCCTACCTAAAGAAGCAAGAAAAATTTCAAATCAACAGGTTATCCTTACACCTCAGGGAGCTAGAAAAAGAACAGCAAAATAAGTCCAAAGGGAGCACAAGGAAGGAGACAATAAAGACCAGAGCGGAAATAAATGAAATAGAGACCAGAAAAACAATACAAAAGATCAATGAAACCAAGAGCTGTTTTTTTGAGAAGATAAACAAAATTGACAAACCTCTAGCTAGACTCATCAAAAGAAAAAGAGAGAGGGCTCAAATAGTAAAATCAGAAATGAAAGAGGCGAAGTAACAACAGACTCCACAGAAATACAAAAAAACTTAAGAAATTACTATGAGCAGTTATATGCCAACAAATTTGACAACCTGGAAGAAATGGATAATTTTCTAGAAGCATACAACCTTCCAAAGCTAACTCAAGAAGAAACCAAAAAACCTGAATAAACTGATTACCACCAAGGAAATTGAATCAGCAATCAACAAGCTCCCAATAAATAAAAGCCTGGGGCCAGATGGCTTCACAAGTGAATTTTACCAAACATTCAAAAAAGAATTACTACCTATTCTTCTCAAACTATTCCAAAAAATTCAGAAGGAGGGAAGGCTTCCAAACTCTTTCAATGAAGCCATGGTCACCCTGATTCCAAAAACAGACAAAGACAGTACAAAAAAGGAAAACTACAGGCCGATATCTCTGATGAACATAGATGCAAAATCCTCAACAAAATCTTAGCAAATAGAATTCAGCAATATATTAAGAAGATCATACATCATGATCAGGTGGGTTTCATCCCTAATATGCAAGGGTGGTTCAACATCCACAAATCAATTAATGTGATACACAACATCAACAAAAATAAAAATCAAAATCATATGGTCATATCAATAGATGCAGAAAAAGCATTTGACAAAATACAGCAGCCATTTATGATAAAAACTCTTAGCAAAGTGGGAATAAGGGGATCATATCTCAACATACTAAAGGTCATATATGATAAACCCACAGCTAACATCATACTCAATGGGGAAAAGCTATAATCATTCCCTTTAAGATCAGGAACAAGACAAGGCTGTCCACTTTCTCCACTTTTATTCAACATAGCCCTAGAAATTCTAGCCACGACAATCAGACAAGATAAAGAGATAAAAGGCATCCACATTGGCGAGGAAGTAAAATTGTCATTATACGCAGATGACATGATATTATATATAGAGGACCCCAAAGACTCCATCAAAAAGCTATTGGAACTAATAGACAAATTCAGTAAGGTAGCAGGATACAAAATCAATACTCAGAAATCAGTTGCATTTGTATATACCAATAATAAACTATC
>NW_017731885.1:657779-663299 GCF_001890085.2 Hipposideros armiger | reverse complement strand
AGAGGTCGCACTCTTGAACAAGCTCTTAACCAACTGAGCTACTCGGCCAGCCCTGCAAACAATTTTTGTGCTTAGAACATGCGACAATGATTTGTGAACATTGTTTCAACTCGAAATTCGATGGCAATGAAGCTGATGAAGAGCAATCAAATTAGTTTTTGTTATTTTATTAAATGACAAATTTTGTTTTAGTTTTATGTTTTGAATTTCTGTTGATTTTTATACTGAATTTATGTAATAAACATATTGTTTTTACTTTGTGGCAAGTTAAAATTTCATTCTGAATAAATAGTAAGCATGTTTACATGTTATTTTTATTCATTTTCAATTTAAATAAATAAATGTCATACACGCATCTAATAGATGCATTGCACCTGAACTTGTAACTTTTGCATTGCCCCCGTTGGAGGGTTATATCATTTCTATCTTCTCACATTTTACAATAGCATTCAAGAGAAGCCATGTTGCACCTTCAACAAAATTTGCTTAGATAGTTCCTCAGCCAAACAATCAATGTTATCACTCACAAATTGTTATCACAATGTTATCACTTCCACCAAACAATAAGACAAGACCACAGTTCAGCCAAGTTCCTTGCCACTTTGTAATAAGGATCACCTTTCTTCTAGTTTACAATAACATTTTCCTCATTTCAGTCTCAGACTTCATCAAAATGGCCTTTACAGTTGTTAAAAAAGAAACAACAGGCCCAAAATAGAGTCGCTTATGCTAAGCCCCATATCAGCAAGCCAAGACTTTATTGCAGTTTCAGCCTCTCCTAGGAACGTGACCTTAAACCAATGTGACCTTTAATCTGGAGTTACCTGGTCAGGACTAGTGAGGTAATTTGCCAGACAGACCCCTACCCTTCCCCAAAGGAAGGTGACCTTGCCTGAAATAATCCACTCTTTGCTAGAAACTTCCTTTTTCCTGTCTCCTTCTGCCTATAAAAGCCATTTTGTACAGCTCCTTGGAGCTCCTTTTGATAGGGTAGGTAGACAGATAGAAATGAGCAGGAGAAGGAGAGGCCTAGCCTGGTCAGAAAGCCCCTGGCTGCAGCTCCTACCTGGTCAGACCTCTTGTAGCTGCCCTCACTGAGGGCACCAGTGCCTTACCAGCCCAGCAGATTTCCAGGCTCACACATGCCTCTAAATCAAAGGGATGTGTTGTTAAAAGCCAGAGAAGGAAGGAAAACATCCTACTTATCAGAACCATTTTAGTGAGCTTCTCAAACAAATCCTAAAAAGAAAATTGAGAGAAACTACCTTGAGAACCAAAAGAGAGGACTGAGCACCTCAGCAGGAGAGAGGGAGAGATAAGGAGAAGAGAGATGGGGAGGCAATTCTACCCATAGAAATAAAAGTCTCATACAATGTAAGGAGATGCTTTTCCCCCCTTGGGATTGGTCCACTCCACATCTTAGAGTATATCTGCCTTCACTAATAAACTTCTTACTATCCTATACCTGAACAAAATACTGTCTTTTGACTGACTTCTTTCCTTTGAAAAGAGGAATTACTGAGGAATATTATCACAACCTGGTAACACTTTCTAGTTGCTAGATGTGATGCTGCCCAATTCATAGATCATTGAATAAAGCCAATTAGATCTTCAAATTTACTCAGTTGAATTTTGTTTTTCAGCACTGTCTATATTTCTACCAACATTCTGTTCACAAGCATGTAGGTATTCTCTAAAAGGACTGTAGCTTTTTCTAGCATGCACCTCCAAATTCTTCCAGCTTTTACCCCTTACTCAATCCCAAAACTGCTTCATTTTTAGGTATGTGTTACAGCAGCACCCTTTCTTCTCAGTACCAATTTTCTGTGTTAGTCAACATTCTCCAGAGAAACAGAATCAATAAGAGATAGATGAAAGATAGATAGAAGATAGATAGATAGGTAGATAGATAGATAGATAGATAGATAGATAGATACATACATACATACATACATACATACATACATAGATTTATTTTAAGAATTGGCTCACATAATTACAGAGACCAAGAAGTTCCATGGTCCCATGATCTGCCACCTGCAAGCTAGGGAACCAGGAGAGCTGGTGGTGTAACTCAGTCCTAGTCCAAAGGCCTGATGGTGTAAGTCTGGATCTTTGTCTGAAAGCCTGAGGACCAGGAGTGCTGATGTCCGAGGGCAGGAGAAGATAGATGTCCCAGCCTCAACAGACAGAGAATAAGTTAACCCCTCCTCTACCTTTTTGTTCTAGTCAGGCCCTCAGAGGACTGGGTGATGCCCACCCTTATTGGGGAGGGCCATCCGCTTTACTCAGTCCACCAATTCAAATGCTAATCTCTTCAGAAAATGGCCTCAAATATGATGAGGCAAAAAAAAACGTTAATAAAAGTGAGCCCAAAGGGGGACTGCCCTGGCCTGCATCCCCTCCTCAGGGACCACCCAGACTCAGCCCTAGAGATGAATCTTCCTGCCAAAAACATCCTTAGAAAAAGGAGATAAGGTCCAACCAGAGTAATCTGGTTTTGACGCCAGTGCAAACTGCTGGAACCTGTCCATTATTTGAACTCTAGCCTCATTATAATAAAATGAACATTAAGGCTTCCCCCCNGGTTGTTACTTTGTGAGGGGTGAAAAGGATAACTATTGCATTGTTCTGTACACCTGAAACTAACAATAAAATAAAAAAAATAAAAAAAGAAATACCATAGACTGGGTAGCTTATAAACAACAGACATTTATTTCTCACAGTCCTGAGGACTGAGAAGTCCAGGATCACAGCAACAATAGAACTGGTGTTTAGTGAGGATTTTCTGGTTCATAAACAGGGTCTTCCTTCTGTGTGCTCACATGGTGGAAAGGGCTAGGGGGCTCTGTAGGGCTCTTTTTAGAAGGCCACTAATCCCATTCATGAGGGCATTAGGTTTCAACATATAATTGTAGGGGAACACAAACATCCATACCATAGCATTCTGCCCCTGCCCACCTACCCCCAACCCCCCAGTTCATGTTCTTCTCACTTGTCATCAATGCAAAAGTCTAAGTCCAAAGTGTCATTTAAATATCATCCAAATAAGATATGAGTAAGACTCCAACTATGAACCTATGAAATCAAACATGTCATGTGCTTCCAAAATACAGTGGTGGGACTCACACAGGAGGGACAGACCCATTCCAAAGGGGTGAAACAGGAAAGAAAAAAAAGAGTAACAGGTCCAAGGTAAATCCAAAATCTAAGAGCACAAACATTAAACCCCAGGGTTCAAGAACCGTTCTTCTTGGTCCCATGCCTGGTCTTCAAGATCCACATTGCAGGAGTTGGGTCCCCAAGCTTCAGAGCAGTCATGCCCTCTGGACTCTACTGGACACAGCCCACACAGCAGCTCTTGTGGGTTGTAGTTGCCTGCCTGATGCTAGAATCCCATGCCAGGGGCTCTCCTGGGTGGGTGTTGGCCTCCAAAGCTCTGCTGGGCATGGCCTTAGTGGAGACTCTCTGTGGTGTTCCCACCCCTGCAGCAGGCCTTGGCCTGAGTTGCTTGCCAGGAGGCAACCCCAACAATTGGGGCAACTCTGGGTGGCCCTATGCTGCTCCATCTTTCACAATCAAGTACAAGTAGCCATGAACCCTGCCCTTTGCTGGACTCAGTGCATGCCATGCTAGGGGTCTGCTGAGAAGCATGGCACAGGAATTCAGGGTGCAGAGTCCAAAATGTGAGAAGCAGCCCTGGAGCAGTGTGGAGGTTCAGAGCTAGTCACCCCAAGATGTGTTTCTGTGGATGCATATTGTTTTGAGCTAAGCACAACTTTAGGGGAAGGCTCAGAGGAAATGTCTACCCCTCCCTTAGCTACCAGGAAGAACTTGAATTCGGGGCCTTGCCCATAATAAGAGATGATCAGGAATGATCTTTTTTGACCCACAAACTTCTTCTTACTAAGCATCTGTTCTTCTTATCGTCCTGCTATGACTATTTGAAGCCTTAATGTGCCTTACCTCATCCCTAGTTCAGGATGACTTATTTACCCATGTTCCCTTTCTGTCTCCAAACTTCTCATGCCTGTGGGGTCTCTGACTCTCTCATGTATGCAGGGTTCCCACACATATGTATGTATTAAATCTGGTTCATTTGTTTTGCTAATCTGTCATATGTCTATTTGATTATTACACCAGCCAGAGGAACCTCGAGAGTAGAGGAAATTTTCTCCTCCCTTATAGTGGCAGCCCCTACTTTGTAACTGTTCCACCCCTCAGAGCCTTGTACTCTGAGCCTATGTATGATGGGAGGGTCAGCTCCATGACCTCAAATTGCCTTTGGGGTCATTCTTTCACTGTCTTTGATAATTCCTCCTAGTTTGTGTTTAGATGGCTGACTAACCTCCCCATTGTTTTCATGAATAACTCCTGGCTTCTGTTGAGATGGCCAGTCCATAATAATACCCTTATCAAATTTGGCCTGTCAAAGCCTTTCTGTTCTCTTCCAAACAAGTTTTTTCCTATCAGGGTAAGCTGAGAATTTTCCAGATTCTATAGCTCTGCTTCCTTTTTGATTAACAGTTCCATCTTTAACCCTCCATTGGGCACAACTGATCTCACAGATTCATTGCACACAAATTTTCAAATATCTAACAGTTAACTTAAGTATCGTGACTCATTGCTTCCATATCTTCCCCTTCTACTGTAACCTATTGCCAGTCGTGTTTGTGACTTAGTACCGTAAAGACGTATTTCATAGCAGCATCTTTAATCTCACAGATTCGTTGCCCCATTTGAGATATTTTTTATATTTTCTCAACAGATTTTTTTTGTATAGTACCATCCTTTCAGACATTCCAGAAAAAGATTGTAAGTACAGTTTTATTATTGAAACTTAGTAGTTAGGTATTTTATTTTCTAATTAACCTGACAGATAATTGTGCCTGTTTAGGGTAACATTTTTCCTTTGTAGGTTTTAGCTTCTAAAATGGCTCAACCTCAAAATTTTATAATCCAGATGACTCGAAAGATGCTGAGATATTGCTACAGATGTTGATGGAGTCTGATAATGATAAAAATGAACTTGAATTTGAAGACGAAAGTGACACAGATGGTAAAGATCAAGTTGAAGACTGAGACCAAAATTCTGACACTGAGCAAGAAAGTTCTCCTCCAGAAAGTGATCAAGAAAGTAGTAACAGAGAAATAGATGAATATTTTATTCGGAAAGATAAAATATAAGTGGCATTAATGCACAAGTGCTATACCTAGAGAACAGAAATGAAGTTTAAAAAAGACATTTATTTTTTTAAACAGTTGAGTAGGGAATTGGTAGCCGAATATATGAACCAAAGAGCTGCAAAAAATAGGGGAATTCCTTCACTTCTTCAACAAAAATTGCAGAAGTTTACTACACCTGCTGTCAAAGTTCAAGCAGAAGAACCTGAGGCCACCACTTCATCAAACAAAAGGAAACGGTGTGTACCTTGCATCGGAAACAAAAGACAAAGGTATTCAAATACTTCTGTAAACTTTGCAAACAATTTTTTTTTTTTTTTTTTTTTTTTTTTTTTT
>NW_017731885.1:582744-655044 GCF_001890085.2 Hipposideros armiger | reverse complement strand
GTCACATTTCCTGCTGTAAGAAAATTTACCTACCCATTTCTATATAAGAAAAAGTTAACTTAGAGTACAGGGCAGCTGTCTCCCCAAGACACTGCCACTAGCTTCCTATCTCCTGACCTTAATAAAACCTCTCCTTGCTCTCCTGAGCCTGTGAATTCCTTCACACATTGTGAACAACCAGTGGTATCAAAACACAACACAAAACACATATCCAGAAATAATGATTGACCAGCTCTCTGGGTTACCCAGTCAAGTTGACACATAAACTTAAGCATCACAAGTGCCATTCAAAACAACGTTCCATGATGTTAGACATGTTCTATATCTGTATTGTCCAACATGGCAGCCACTGGGCACCTGTGGTTACTAAGCCCTTGAAATGTGGCTAGTGCAATTGAGAGGACAAAACTTTTAATTATATTTCATTTCAATTCATTTAAGTTTAAAATTAAAAAGTGCCATGAAGCTAATGGCTACCATATTGACCAGTACAGATCAAGGAGAATTAATAGCAGCAGAAATGCTATTAGTAGGAAAAGGTAAGCCAGAGACAAGAGCTTGCTTGGGAACTGGTCTGGGGCACAGATAGTGCATGAGTATATCACATAAGGAAAAAAAAATATATATATATACATATACATATATATATATATATTAAAATGACATGGTGGAAGACTAGGATAAAAAGTACCAAAAATGCTTTTTAAAATTATGTGAAATCTCCATTATTCTTAGTGTCCTTCAGGATTTACTATTTGCAATCATTCATACCACATACTGACAGCCAAACACACTACCCAGGAGGTCACATGAGGGACGAAGAAATTTAGACATAGTAAAAGCAAGCAGGTACTAAAATATCAGGGGCAGCATTTCTTGGAGTGAATCTATCCCACTTCCTTTAGGTAACTATACTGACATTCATTAAAGTCACATGATTCTATGTGCAAACCCTGAGTAGCCCACGATACCACCACAGTTGATATATGGAATAAAATTCAGAGAACAGTAATAATAAAGACTTTTCACAGTTGGAATAATAACTCATAAAGGGACAGACTTATTTGGTGCAAGAAACATTTTAGGTAACAGCTGCTAACTTAACAGAACATGAGTATATCTTGCTTCTCTTTCTCTGCTTCCAAATTTCCAACATTTCCCTGAGGTTATATATAACTAAACAGTTTACTATCTATTGGAAGTTTGTGTTTTATTATTTTTTTTACTTTAGCTACTTTCTAAGGAATATTTAAAGTGTGCTCTTGTATTTGAAAATGCAAGCACACTATGCATGATAAAAATTAATGTGCATAATGGAAATTTTCAGGTTTTTTATCTCAATGGATTTTATAAAACTACAAAATATTAGATGTGTGTACATGGTATGTTTGTACACAAGTTGATTATTCTGTATTTTTCCTTCTGATCTGCAAACAATTTTAAAAAACTGTCATACCTTAGCAGCATACTATTATATGTAACTATAATAATGAAAGTTTACCAGTGCCTCCCAGAGGTATGAGACTTCATCTTACATATGATTAAAGCTTTATCATGACATGATATTACAGGATAAGGCCTCTTCCAATTTTAGTATTCTATGAGTCTATTACGTTCAGCAAAGGAGAATGCCACATGTTGCTTATTATATTGTTTTTCAGTTTGCAGGTTCAAAAACAAAACTGTCTATTAGATTTGTTTCTACACTCTTCATAGTGATGATGTAAAGATATGATGGGATCAGCTCACGTTGTGGTCCTATAACAATATATCCCACTAATGCAATAGTTTTCATGGGCTATGTTATTGAGGGAAAGCAGAGTACATTACCTCAAAATGTGGATTGTGTTTCAGCATGTGGATTGTTTTGAGCTGAAAGCAACTGGGACCAAGTCAACTCAGGAAAGATATATATTTTTTAAACCTTTCCCTTAACTACCTAAAAGAATTTATGTACAGAGCCTGTACCAGAGGTAAACTTTTACCTGCATGGCAAACGTGTTTACCAAACATTGTCTCTTCTCATCTTCCTGTGAATTGTCTTAATCCGCTTTGGAGCCCCAGACCCTTACCCCTGTCCTTACCTCAAGAGGACATGTAAACCGCGATTTCCTATCTTAGCGCTTCATGTCCTTGGGACTCTAGTACATATGAAATTAAATTTGTTTTTTTCTTCTCCTGTGAACCTGTCTTATGTCAATTGAATTAATAGCCCAGTCAAAGAACCTAGAAGGAAAGAAAAAGAACAGTTTTCCTCCCCTACACTACCATCCAGGCTGCAGGCAGACACAGTAGGTCTCTAGGCTTCCGTGCTTTTGCCTCCACCAAAACAGCTTGGGTTTTATTTTTTATCCATTGATATTCCTTGTAAGATTTTGCTTAAAAAATGGTTCTGCTACTAAAGTCAAAGAACAAAGAAGAAACCCAGTATTGCGCGTGCACACACACCCACACACCCACATACACACCCTCCCACATACACACCCTTGGCATCTGTGCTGATTTTATTTCCCATTTATTTCTCCAGATCCCCTCTCCTTCCATCTCCACTCTAAGCTCTGCTCAGGAGCCTAATGTTTAGGGATAAGTCATGAGCTGCCCCATGTATCGCTCCTACTCCCACACAGTTTTAGGCAGGGGAGGCCCCACAGGAGCCCTCAGAGCAGGAGAGATGAAAATCAGGCATTTATGTCTCCCCACTCCCTGAAGAGTCCCAGGGGGTGGCTGTGTCCCTCGAGTGGCCTGCTGTATGGAGTTGTCCTCTCCAAGTCCACTAACTCCCCCTTTCCTGGTCTCTGCAGGCCCTGTGACAGGACACTGCACTATCTTTTCCAATCTTCTAAGCTCTGCCCACAACTCTGTAAAGAGTGCATCAACTCTCCTGAAATGACCCAGGTTGAGACAGCCATTTGTTTCTTACAAGTAACAAACGCATGTATACACAGCATACGATTGTGCGCGCGCGCACACACACACACACACACACACACACACACACACACACACATACACACACACATGCACCCGCACCTCAAGCCTCTAAGCAAACTACTACAATATCAACATCACAGTAAACAATTAATTTACTGTAAAGGAAAGAGAAGACACTCATCTATCCTATTGTTAATTTTTCTAAATGGATGCTATTCCAGGAATTACATTGAAAATTAACTTTTAAAGACATGCAATGTTTTTTAATGTTAGGATATGTTTTTTGAATGCTTTATATTTGTAATTGCTCTTCACTACAATTTGAACTCGGCATATCCTTCATATTAGTAATAACACTTCTAGTAAAATATCCTTTGAAAATGTATAAATGCACAGAGATATAAGTGTAAAGATGTATGTAATAGGGGGAATAGGAGCATCGTATAAAATAGAAAAAAAATCAAGGAAATTCTTAACGGCAATCATTAGGGAAATAAATTTTGGTGCATTTATAATATGTAAAACTATGAAGAGAATAAAAAGAGTAAGACTGATCTGAAATGTAAAGAGATCGAAAAGAGTTGAATTAATAATACCACATGTAATATCATCCTATTTATAAACAATTACACACCTGGGTATATTTATATGTGTAAAGTCATGTAGGTGGTCCTAAAAGGTGTTGTGAGTGGTTGTGTCTGGGGAGAAAGGTTGGACAGTGAAGGAGGGGCAGGTGGTGAATGAGGACTGCACACAGTTATAATGAGAAGAGCTCAAATTATTTGATAGAAAATAAATTCAACACATGAATCAAAATGGAATATCTCTAAACACTATTTTTTTACATCTTGATCATTAAATGTAACAAATATTAATATGAAAAATATGTACACCTTTAATGATCCATGTCTATTTCTAGAATTGCATACGTTGGCATTTTTCTTTGTTTTCTCTTACTTTTTGCAGTCTCTCATGTTGGTAACTCGTGTCACCAAAAGCTCTTATAGGTACTCTTGCTGACATTATTTTTGGAGGAGAAAGGGAAGGTAAATTCCTGAATTATTTATCTCTTTTTATATATCTTAATTCCATAGTTTATCTATTTATTACTAGTTTCTTTTTATGAACAATTGTTAGCCAAACTTAGAGATTATCATTCCATTGTGTGTTTATGGAGAAAAGTAAAAACTCAGAAGAAAAAGTTAATGTGAAATCATCCTGATAAAATTTTATCTTCTTTATTTAATTTTCCAGTGCTCTAAAATTTACAAAATATTTTTCAAACAACTGCAAACAGAAAATATTGGCTATTTTTCATATGGGAGATACATTTATTTATTCTTCATATAATGTGCTCTATCAATGCTACTGAATTATTTTGTAAAGCAAACATACGACCAAATAGGAAAATTAGGTATCATTTGCTATGAAGTAATTCAAATATCAAAGCAACATAATTTAGAAAGCAAATTAAATTGTTTAAATCTTCCAAAAAATTATATTAAAAAAACTTAATCCAACATAGTGGTTACCAATATGTGAACTATCGATAGTTTGAAATATTTATTTTAGGCCTATTTGTTTTCAGATGTTTCACATTAAGTTAGTGAAAACATTTAATAGTTAAATCCCTGAAAAAGAATCAAAATTAGATTGATTGTTTTAATATGAATTAAAGAAATATTTACAAAAGCTTGAAAACAAATAAAATTAAACATAATGTAGAACTGACCCAGAATACATTCATAGAAAACGCTCAAAGAAAGTTGATGAAAACTCTGACAGGTAAAAGCTTAAAAATACTTAAAATTTTGAAAAATTTCCCTGAGATTTTTGAAAATAGCCCATATGTAAAATTAAAAAGTTGATTGCAAAATACCCCTTTTACATTTTTTGTCAGTGAATTTTCTAGTAAGCCCTGTCCTTCGATTCTCTGAGTGATTATGTAAGATTCAGGAGAGATAAAAATGGAAAATTAAGTAGGAGACTAGATGATAGACCCTGTCTACCATCGTAAGCCATGTGCTATGGGGGTTATTGTAGAATTTTGTAAGCGCTTCAGGTTATCTGATGTACATTTTGGAATGATTTCTTTAGCAAAGAGCAGAAGAAAGGTGAGGCTGAATGAGCATCAAACAATAAGTCAAGTTAGGAAACTCTTAAGGTGATTCAACAGAAGAAAAACAAGGACCAAGGTGCATGAGGTGGAATTAGGATTTGAATATTGAGTGTGTAGGAATGTGAGTCTGACATAACTTCCAACCCACAGCAACTTGTGGGGACCATGAAAAGAACCTCCCTGTCACTTTCTACTGCCCTTCATGCATCAGGCTTCCCTACAGTGATGGGGCTCCAGTTGTGGCTGCAGACCAAGAATTTATGGTGACACCAGTTATCAAGGCTAAGGGAGCCCTAAATAGTCAGGCTTTGCCTCCTGGTCCTTTGTGAGGACAACAGAATACTGATTTCCTGTCTCTCCCTGATCATTTGTCTTGATTCATTCAGAGACAGGGATTCCCAGGAAATAGTTTCAAAGAAAAGAGGTGTGACTGACAGGGTGAAGGTGTGGTCTCATGGTTCAGTTTAGGAAACAGAGTTCCTAAAAGTCAAGTAAGGTAGACAGATGCAGACAGTGCAGACTTTCGAGGCGTAGTTCATGCTATTTTGGTCTCTGGCAACACAGATTTATTAGAAAATCAAACAGGAGGTTGGAGGCCTCACCCTGAGCTGTGACGCAGGAACACCAGCTGAAAATGGAAATTGCAGTAGGGATGTCATGTATCCACCAGCCTTGTGCTGGGCACCTGAAGGTCACCACACAGTGGGTGGAGAGAGAAGCCAAGGAAAATCCACCTGGTGAACAAATGTGGCTAGGTGGATTACCCCATCTTTCAGCATGATTAAATAAGAAAATTGATGAAGAGTACTAGTGAGACAGGGAAAGAAAAACAAAAACAAAAACAAAAAAAACACCTGAAGAACAAGGAAAAAGAGTAGAAAGAATAGTCACTAAAAATAACACCTGACAGATACTAGAAGAAAATTTCCAGACAAATCCTCAGGAGAAAGCAAGAAAATGGGCCTTCATACATCAGCAACACTGGCCAGTCTGGAGGGAACAGGTAAGGGTGAAGAAACAAAAATTGATAAAATAGTGGAAACCTGAAAGGGATAGGGAGTATAGAAAAGCACTAAAAAGGAAACTACAAATACAAATGAAAATAAACTCCAGATGGAAGACAATAAAGACCAGAACTGAAAAGGTCGGAATCTAACCAGTTATAGGACAAATTTGAGCTCTTCTAAAGTGGAAGAAGTTTAAAGAAAGTCTGATTAGTGCAGACATCGTTTCTATTCTTGAAGAAGAGATGAAAGCAGATAGATCAGAAGCAATAATCAAAGAGATGAAAAGAGGCCTAGCTAGACAGATTTACAGTTGCTCACCTTATTGCAGGCAAAATTAATTAAAAATATTTCCACAGGTGGTATTCCTGAACAAAGAGAATTAAAAATATGCCAGTTTGCTTTTACTCTGAAAATCAGAACAATAAAACAATAAGATAATGTTAGTAATTGAAAAGTATTATATTTATTGATATATTGTGCTAGTAATTCTTCTAGGCACTTTATGTGTACTCATTCATTTAATTATCTGTTTTTATTTCTATTTTACAGGTAAGGAAACAGTCACAAAGAGGACAATAGCTTGACAAAGATCATGGAGGTAGCAAGCATCAGAAGTGAAGTAAATACAAAGCTAAGTTCTACAACTATGGCTTTATACTTTGAAGAATAGTTTTAAAAATTAAAAATAGAAAACATAGTAGAATAAAAAACCACATATGCCTTTAGAATAGAAACAACAAAACAATACATGTATTCTGAAAAAAAGAAGTGACAATCAGAAGCAAGAACAGTGACGAACATGCACAAAACAGAAAGCACAAGGATGAGGAAAATGATATTGAATATAATATTATGATAATAAACATTAATAACCTATTAATTTGTCTATTAAGGATAAAAAGGCTTTATTGGCAAAAGCTAATTCTAATAACATATTCCGTAAAAAAACAAATACACCAAATAGGGACAGATGTAAAAAGCAGGAGGAAGCAACAGGATAGGAAATGATAGATCTAATAAGCACAGTAAAATGAAATTAGGAATTGCAATATTAACATCAAAGAAAACAGAATTCAAAATAAAAAAAATTAAAAGAGGAAAAGGATACCTTTTTTTATAAAAGGTACAGTTCTCAAAGAAGATGCGTAATTCTTAGGCATCACATCCATTTTTATTAAAACATTAATTCTAAACTACCATTTACATAACATTATGAGAAATAAACAAATGTATTAGATGACATTAATAAACAAATGTATAAGATAATATGAATAAGGAAGTATGATGAAAGAATTAAGAAATATAAAAGAATAAATCAGTATTTCAAAAATAATCAAATAGATAAATAATTCCAGGAACTTGTTATTTGAAAATAATAATGAACTTAATATAGTTATTAATGCATCTGGCAAAAATAATAGTTGAAAAATAGAAGTATATATATGCATCACCAGTAACAGAAATAGAAATACAATCACAGAGTCTGGTGTCTTTTTTTCAGTATCAGGGCATCCTACAGACGGCTTTATGTAATAAATGCTTAGTATGGCTTAACATACAGTATCCAAGAAATAATAACCAAAATTAACACGTGTATATGAATCAAAACTGATTAAGTATAGTATCATAAAATAAAAGGAATTGAAAAGTTGATATCCACAAAGATCAGCTGAGATTGCTTATATAGTCCAATTCTTTTAGAACTTCAAAGTAAAGAAAAAATCTTACATTTTTTCCCAAATGTTCATAGCACATAGAAAATAACAACTATTTTCCCAAGTAATCATGCAACCAATATCTGACAAAGGTAGTGATCCAAAATAAAAATTCAGGTAAATCTCTCTCATTATAAAGATCCCAAACTCCTAAATAAAATACATACTAGCAAATTGGATTCACCAATTTTACAGGAGCGATATTCAGTGGCCAACTTTGCTCAGGAATGCAAAAGACTTTCAGGCTTAAAAAAAATCAAAATATGTGACACTGCATTAATAGTAACACACCTGCCCAATCTGAGCTATGCAACCCTGCAGGAGTAAGAGATCTCACTGAGTAGCCACTGTAGCCCTCCTCCCAGACACACACACACACACACACACACACACACACACGCACGCACGCACACACACAGGCTTTCTTTCAAGGCCTGTGAAAGGTGATGGAATTCATTGTCCATTGTTGATTTGTACTACAATAACAATCTTCCTGATTTACCAACAGAAGGACACTTCCTTAACATCGCATCTAGTGGCAGAAAGGTAGGACAATTTGATATTGTAGTCAAGAATACAAATATACAAACACACACGTATATTTACGATCATGGCAAAATATTGTCTGATAGTTCTAGCCAGTTAAGTAAAACCATAAAAAGAAATGAGGTATAAATAGTGGTAATGAGATTAAATTATGATTATTTGTTAATGATGAGATTGCCTACCTAGAAAATTATAGACTCAATGAAAAACAAATAAAATGAATACAAAAATTTAGTAAGGTGGCTGTCTCCAAAATAAACACACACACACACACACACACACACACACACACACACACACACGAACATTTTCATATAACAGAAATAACTAGAGAGCATAATTGATAATACTTCCATTCACAAAAATAATATAAAAAATACCCAGGACCAAATTTTTAAAAGTGTATAATCTGTATCAGGAAAACTCTAATATACAATGAAGAATGATATAAGACTTTAATAAAGGCTTGATATATCATTCTTCTTGATGGAAAAGCACAATTTTATAAAGCCATCAGTTATGTCCAGGCAATTATAATTATATTTGTAGTTTATAAATATTTATAATTTTTCAAATAATATAATGTAACATTCTATCACTATAATTCAAAATTTGTACTATAAAATTATAATTGTGAATATAATTGATAGACTGATAAACCCACCTAGCCTTAAAATAAGCCTTGGTGTATAAAAACATTTAGTATATGACATACTGGCATTTCAGATGAATAGAGGAAGAGTCGAAAATTTGAAAAAGGATGTATGTCAGTTGGCTAACTAGATAAGATTACCTTTTACAAAAATGTTTCTATTCACAAAGTAATACAAAAAAACCCAAAAAAACAAGGATGAAAAATTAGAAAGCGCAAGACCTATTATAAGAAACCTAAGTGGATTCACGAAATAAAAAATGAATCCAATACAGTTTAAAACTTAATGCATCAGAGTAAGGACTGCCTTTTCAAACAAATGGCAAAGATGAATTTACAAAGTAAATTATTGTCATGCTACTACATGAAATTTAAAATGTTTGTGCAAAAATATATATGTGTGTGTGCATGGCATTAAAAAGGTAAATGATAAAAGAAGGAAAATATTTGCAATATTAGATTTCAAACAATTAATTATTCTCATAATAAATTGGCATAAACTTTGGGGAACATCATTACACAAAAGCATCGAAAGCCTTAAAGTCTTCATAAAATTTCATCAATTCCTCTTCTAGGAATTTTCCTAAGAAATTAATTGTATATGCATTCAAAGTTTTATCCAATAGGATGTTCTTGGCAACATTGTTTATAGAAAGTTTTTTAAAAACTGAATCGATCTGGTTAGTTTTGCTAAATCAGTGCTTGGAAAATGTTTAGTATAATTGCTTGCTTTCTATATGGATGTGTATTGGGCACAGGACAATGCCATCTCCTACTGTCATCCTCTCCAAGTTGCCACCAAGGAACCTCCAATACAGAACCTACTGAAGTTCTCATTCAGGAGGTAGTTGAGGTGTTTTATATCACGCATGATGTAGAAAACAACTCACAAGCTCCACTAAGCACCTTACCTTTTCTCCAAACCCATTTTCACCGGGTAGCCACTGGGGTCCCCTTCTCTCCCCCACCTTTCCACAGGACCCCCTTACTGGCTCTTGATGCCTGCCTCCTGAATCTTCAAAATGACCCTTCATTCCCTCTTCTCTATATATGAGGCCTGACAATTAAGTGTGTGAACTCATCCTACAAAAAGTGCCACATACCAAATTGCTGACTATCACTACGGTGACCTTTGAAGTACGCCCCTTGAAAAGCTATGCACTGACGCCAGTGCCTAGTCCACCCTTCAAAGCAATTTCGGAACTTTTTTTCTGGAATGGCCATCAGAGCTGCCATCATCAAAATGTCTTCCTTTCAACATTTCCTTTATCTTTGGGTAAAGAAAGAAGTCATTGGGGGCCAGGTCAGGTGAGTAGGGAGGGTGTCCCGATACGGTTGTTTGTTTACTGACTGAAAACCCTCACAGACAGTGCCGTGTGAGCTGGTGCATTGTCATGATGCAAGAGCCATGAATTGTTGGCGAAAAGTTCAGGTCGTCTAACTTTTTCACACAGCCTTTTCAGCACTTCCAAATAGCAAAATTGGTTAGCTGTTTGTCCAATTGGTACAATTCATAATAATAATCCCTCTGATATCAACAATGTTAGCAACATCGCTGCAACAAGTTCATGAACTTAAATACACAGAGCAATTCGCCTCTGCCGCAGCTTCTCCCTCTGAGCCTGCCTACTCAGCGTTTAGCGTGCCCAGCAAACCACAAGCCCGCAAATGATGAGGACCGCACTCATCAGAAGGCAGCAGAGGCTTGCCAATAATGTTTTCTTTATATATAAACAAGCAAACTAAATATTTCTGGTAAATACTTATATATGAATAAATAAAGGAATATATAAGTATGCCTATGTATACATAAACTGTCATCTCCCCTTATCCATGGGGGATGCAGTCCAAGACCCCCAACGGATGCCTGAAACCACAGGTAATGCTGAATCTTAGATAAATTATTTTTTTTACTATACATACTATGATAAAGTTTAATTTATAAATTATGCATAGTAAAAGATTAACAATGACTAATAAGAAAAAAGCACAATTATACCAACATAATAAAAGTTATGTGAATATGATCTCTCTCTCTCTCTCTCTCTCTCTCTCTCTCTCTCTCCCCCTCTCTCTTTCCCTCTCTCTCTCCAGTAATTTTTATATTTCTCGGTCCAAACCTATTCCTGATTCTGTGTAACCATCCCTTACTTGCAATAAATGGCTTGCTGTCACTCGTTTCAGAGGGTCTTTCTCTCAAGTCTCCCTATAGGCTCCATGCTTTCTGGCATAACTTGCTGCCATCAATCAGAACACATTTTCTGTTCACGTCTTACACCCACAAATGTAATGACATTACCATCTTAACTAAGCACTTAACACTCACTCACTGTGGCAGTAACTTTTGCTGTCTGAGGTGTGACAGCAAAACTAGCTCACATTTCTTTTTTCTTCTTCACAATTTCATGGATAGAAGACTCGTTCTTACCTTAGATCTTAGCAACCTCAGCATATGATTTTTCCCCCCTAAGTCTAGAACTTTCCCCTTTTCACTTAAAGGAAGCAATTTACAGCTCCTCTTTGGCATATTCAAATTATCAGTGTCACTACTCTTATGCTTTGGGGCCACTATTAAGTAAAATAAGCGTGACTTGAACATAAAATCTGCAATGCCATGACAGTCAGTCTGATGACGGAAACAGCTACCAAGTGACTAACGGGCATGGACACGCCGGACAAAGGGATGATTCACATCCCCGGGGGGACGGCAGGATTCGGTATCATCACACTACTCAGAATGGCACATAATTTAAAATTTATGAATTGTTTATTTCTGGAATTCTTAATTTAATATTTTTAGACCATGGTTGAACATGGGCAACGGAAACATCAGGAAGCAAACCCGTGGATAAGGGGAGACTACTGTATATAAGGACTAGAATATACAGAGGGGACAAAAACATGTAGACACATTTTAAGAAAGGAAAACTGTATTAAAATTGCAATACTCAATATATACCGATAACAAAAGATGAATACAAGTCACGTTTGACTTCTGCAATTACAAGAGGTGTTCAAAGTGGTTACCATCAGCACCCAGATACTTCTGATTACGGTGAACTACTGTTTGAGCAACGTTGACCAAAGTGTCCACTTGTACACATTTTTTTGCAGATGATAGAAGACGATAGATACAGAGATAGATAGATAGAAATATAGATATATCAGTCCCATAATAAAAATTTAATTGCTTCTGTGATAGACATAGCTATCCAACAAAGATGTATTCTCTACCTTCATAGTTGTCTTAGATTAGGCTCCCTGGAGAGGGAGAGAGAGAGAGGGAGAGGGAGAGGGAGAGGGGAAGAGAGAGAGAGAGACTTTATTGCAGGATGTTCTTGGTGCACACACCTGTAAAGAAATGAGAGGCAGAATTCAGGAGAGGGGGAAGCTGACACCTGCCATTGTAACTGAGTTCTCAGCTGATCCTATAGAGAGCTCGGGAGCTGGGATAGCTCTTTAGAATTGTCTCAAATTAATTCAGGGGGCCCTCATTTGGGAGTCCTACACCTGCCAATCACTAGTCACTGGCAATGACCAAGGAAAGAAGCAGCTGTGAGCCTCCCACAGCTGATATTCTCAGCAACCTGAGTAGGAGTCCCACCATATCCTATTGGACAGGGGTCGGCAAACTTTTGAGACAGAAGAGCCAATCCTGTTCCTCACAACAATTTAAAATTTATTCAGAGCCATAACACAAATGCAATCACCATTATGTGAATAATATCCCTTAAAAAATTTATCAATGAAACCATGATAGTTTTATTTTCATTTTCAATTTTACTTCAGAGCCACATGTACGTATCCAAAGAGCCGCATGTGGCTCCGAGCCGCAGTTTGCCGACCCCTACTATAGGACAATGTAGAGAAGTTACAGGAAGAGGCTCCCCTGACAGAAACAACCTCTAGAAGGGCCAAGGGACCAATTCTCACCAATAAGATGTGTGTGGAATGATGCTTTCCACTTTGGAGAAGGTGTTTAAAAGGTAGGCATGTCTTCCTGCACTGGTCAGGGGAGGCTAGGTAATGCTGTCATAACAAACAACTCCAAAATCCCAGCGATTTAACCCGATAAAAGTGTATTTCCTGCTACTTCAAAGTCCACTGTGCATCCAGATATCTCTCTACATCAGCTAGTCTTCTTTGGTGACTCAGGGATCCAATCTGTTTCAGCCCTGTGAATAGGAACCCGTATTCCCCACACAGAGCAAGATGGTAGAATTGAATTGTGAGCGGGCTTTTCATTGTCACCTAGAAGTGACACACATTATGTCTGCTCACATTTCAATGGCCAGAAATGATCATATTAACACCACATAGTGGCAAGAGACAGAAAAGTGTAACCTTGAATAAGATATAAGAAACGGACTCTGGTAAACAAAGCTTTATCTCTGTCACACTTCTCCATTCTTCTTCTTTTTCTTTCTATTTTTTTAATGATTTATTTATTTATTTATTTATGCACACAGCATTCTAATTTTATTTTTATTTTTACTCTTCCCTTCCCTCCGTTTTTACTTTTGGAGTTACAGTTGACATTCAAAATTATTTTTTATTAATTTCAGGTGTACTGCATGGTGGTTTCAACTGTCTGCTAAGAAGAAGGAAATTACTCTCAGGCACAGGGAGATGGCAGTGCCACCAAACAGGAGACCAAGTCCCTGAAGTCCACATAGAAGGCACTTGGCCAAATCCCCACACTGGCCTGAACAAGAAATACACTTCTATTATTTAAAAATACTACACTTCTTAGATGTATCTTTTACAGCTTCTAGTGTTGCCTTCACCACTATATTCTCTTTCCGCTACTCTGATCTTTTCAAATTTTATACAGTTAACATGTATTTTTTAAACTAGACAAAAATTATTTTAAAGAACATGTACAATGTGTCTTACTGAGAAATGAGACAGGAAAAATGCTGGAGGTTATTGTAGCAGTTCCCTGAGGGTAAGAATATGTCTTTGACATTCTCACGCTCACAGAATCTGGCATAATTCAAAATTTACTAGAGGTATTCAATCATTCATCCAGGATTACTTTCATAATCACAGGAACCAGATCACTGCCTGGCTGGTCGTAGGTGCTCAGTGGTTATTGTTATATAGCTGACTGACTACCTGAATAGATAGATAAACTACCAAAACTGAGAGCAGCCAAAATACCCATCCGTGCTCGGTGCTCTAGGAAAATATCTGCTGGTTGCTGTTGCTCTTAGGAAAACTATCCTTTTCAGCTTGTCCCTCAAGACTCTCAGGGTGTGTGCCCTAATTCTCCTCTCTGGGGTCACAGCCCATCACTGTGTACATGTAGTTTGCAATATGGTCACATGAAACCGTGCATGATCTCTTAAACAGTCCTGTGTCCCTTCGCACGCTTCTGAGCTTATGACCAGACTGCACCCTCCGTCTGAAATACCCTTTCCTCCCTGATGCTCCTAATCAACACCAGCCCAGCTTCAGGATGTAGAATGAATGCCTTCCCCTCTAGGGGGATTTCCAGTCAATAGCCTTGTTTTCCATTCCTGTGTTCCCACAATGCTCATCCATGTCTCTTTCACAGTGTCACAGTGTTGACAGTGTGTGTCTCCAGGGATTGGTTCTTGCTTGCACACCTGTCCTGCCCACCAGAGGCAAATCCAGCAAGAGCAGCTCCCTTTTTGCCCTGGGATCACATTGAATTGGCTCTGACTCAGGTTTCTTTCCCATCACCTACCACGGTGCCTGACACTGAACAGGCATCTCGTGTATGTTCATTAAGTAATTGAACCTAAGTTCCAATGGGGAAGACTTTATTCTTTTCCTTCTCAGGTTTTGACTTTTGAGATTCTTGTGCATCTGATTATTAGAATGAGGACACATAACACTTGAATCCTGTGGAGGGTTCAGCGAATCAGCGTCCACCAAGGCTTGATGTCGAGCCGAGGTCTGGACCCTCAGCATTGAACCTGGGAAAGCTTGAGAGCTTGGGGCCTGCAGAGCTATGCTCTTGTTTGCTTTTGAACTGGGGGGAGGGATATACACCATAAAAAAGAACATTTAGATTGCTGTCGATTTACTCGTAAACGTCTTTAAATGATCTGAAAATGGAATTTGAAGCCCTTGTCTTGCCACCTCCACTCCATTAAAACTAAAAAAAAAAAAAATTGAGCAAGCGCCATGCCAAAACTTTATTGCTATTTTAGGGTCACGTCATTACAAACTAGCCATCAGGGTAAGGGCAATTGAAAGTTTACATTTCTCAATGTGATTTATTCTTAAAATAGGAAGGATTTTAATGGGCTCAGTAAAAACAATTCTAACCCATCCCATTTATCTCAGTGTAAAATGTCTTTCAACGAGAATATTGTCATGTGCTGGTAATTCTGGACAATATATTTTTCAAATATTAAATACAATAAAACATTTTGAAGTCAGAATTTAAAGTAACTACTTAAGAATATTAAATTAAACTCTGCATAACCCATTACTATATGATTTGTTATTACTAAGTTATCTATAACACTTGTGCATACCAACCACCCTCAAAACACAGGAGTTATGTCACACACACATACACATTTTATTAATCTCTGTGTAAAATATTTAGATGGGGCATTTTATCATAATTCTCAGTCATGTTACCTGTTACTCACAAAGGTTTTTAAGATACTTCTATGCTATTATATAAATCCAAACTTTAAGAGAAATATAAATATTATCTGCATACTATACTGTAGTCAATGTCCTAGTTTACATGAGATGCATGTATATGGTTTAATTCCTCATTTTAAAATACTCCTTTCTACATAAATTGATGGATAGAAATATATTCAATGGCTATGACCTTTCTACTTTATTTTTTTAAATCTAAGATACCACAGAGAACTTTAAATTCAGGATATTTACTCACTAGATATAATTTCTGTAGGTCTTTCTATATAATCAGAGCAAGAAATCTATCAACTAAAACTATTTGTTATATAATTTCATCCAGTCAGGTTAGTAGATTCTTATGCATGTGTATGGTCAGGAAATTGTAGTCATAAAAAAAAGAGTTCTATAGTTCTATACTTACTTTTATTCTCTTGGTTTGAATACTATTTTATGTTTTCATATAGGGCAACATAACCACCTATTTGCAATTAACCCACTCTTCATCTTAAATTCCAAGTTTTATAGTTGCTGAGCCGGGGAAAGGGATATTCAACTGGCATGTGTACAAAACTGCAAAATATCATAACATAAATTATTAACCTTGAGACATTATGTGAATATTTTAAGAGTAATATATTTAGACATCTCCTTATAATAATTATCACAGTGAAACTGGCACCATTGAATTTAAAATATTTCTAGATTCAAATACATTGTATATATTCAGCCAGAGTCAATAAATAATATGCAATCCAGATATTAAATATTTGTTTTTATTTCACATTTACCAAAACTGTGTGCTCATTTGGATGTATGGGCAGAGTTTCTATTTTTTCTGATTCTATAAGCAAATCCCGACATTTCCATTTTTCCCCACTTTGTGAGGAGAAAAAAAAATGACATCAATGTCAAAATCCTCTAAAATAGAAATATCCAGAGAGCAGGCAAACTAGACAGTCGTGGGACCAAGTTCAATAAATTATCTGAGGAGAATTGCTAACTACGTGTAATTATTTTAATATGTATCATTAGGCCATATTTTGTGTAGTGGGCCATTCCTTTTTACATTGTTTCCTTGTTTCCAGCCCAAGGACATATTTCAGTGTAATAATTTGTTCCTCTTAATGTGACTATTATTTGTGTTTTAGGAATGATTTGTAGATTTTTTTTGACAAGGGACAGGGGGCTCTTCATATTATAAATAAATTACAGAAAATTGGGACCAAACTACTGTTACTCATTGTTATGCTGACAATTTAGAGGATTTGCAGCTCGTGAGCTTGGCTAACTTAAATTTTCAGTACCTCTGCTCTCTTTGTTAAAAATTTATGTTTTTTCCATCATTTTTGAAAGGGGTTTCTCTCCTAAATGTCTTTCATTGAGGTATCCTTTTCAGCTGGCCTGCCCGCATTTAAAGAATAGCAAAGCTTTGGGGGGGCTTCATCTTCTGGTCTAAAGCACACCCCCGACACACCCCAAGCTCTGAACAAAGCAGAACAAAGAGGGTCTACATTTGCTGTGCAGACTAACGTAGTTGATTCATAGAAAGGACTTTTGCCATCAACCGTTGGCAGGTGGGAAAACGGGAGCCAGAGACAATAATCACCTGCCCGAAGGGTCCCAGCGAGTGAGGGGTCAAAAAGGATCGGGGTCCAGGTTTCTCACCCCCAAATCCTCGCAACTTATCTCCACCATGCTGGGGGACACGGTCCATTCCTAGAGAATAGAGTGGCATTAGGATTTCATCCCCTGAAGTTACCATTGTGACTTGATCCGGAGGAAAGGCCATAACAGGGGGAAGAAGTAAAGGACCCGTGAAACCCCGCAGCGACACCAACAGATTACAAACCGAAGGGTGTCCATCTTACTGGGTTAGATGTCGCAGCTGCCTGTTTGCATCTGGGGAAGGCGAATGGAGCAATTTGGTGTCTAACATAATGCAGAGGCCACCCTACCTCCTTTCGTTTCTTCTCCCGCGTATTAAGCACTGGGTGCAGTGCTGATCCTTGGGAAGGGTGACAGCTGAAGGCTGTCAGCCCCAACAGAAGGCGTTCTCATAAATGATGGGTATTACGTCTCTTTCATAAGAATTAAAGATCTAATCTGACCAGAGCGCCATCGCTGCTAATCAGGGAAAGAGACTTCTTCAAAAACGGAAGACACATGATTACCTTTTATGGGTGAGATCGTCCAATTATTCCGTGGGGATTCGCTTCAGGTTACAGGATTTTTATTGGAAGCCATTTAATTTTCAGTACCTGTCATTTGCAGTGGACAACGAAGAGGCATGTAGAAGAATTACTGGAGCACAAGGCCAGGCCCTCCATAATTTGCATGTACCCATATAATATCATTTTTATCTTCTTTTCACATAGGAAGGCAGTGAAATTGCAGATATCATCCACAGACTGCTGCATGGCATATTGGTCGTAGCAAACTGTTAATAATAATAATAGTAATAATAATAATAATAATAATAATAATAATAATGCAGGACATTCAATTTTAGGAACTAGCCATATTTATCCACACAAGAACTTCTTAAGATGCTAATGAGAACAAATGAAGGGGGAGAATGTGTATTTCCTCCTGTTCTTCTGTTTCTTTACTGTTCACCACGTTCAAAATTAAACCTAGTACATCATTTCCCGCAGCAACTGGCCATTTTAATAATGAAGATTAAACCAAAAGCAGACAGATGAGTGAGGAAAAAACTGTAAGCAAATAAGCAAGAATTGAAATCTCTAAGCTGTTTCACTAATGTATGCTACTGACTGATCTTAGGTCTATTAAAGCAATTTGTGAAGCTATTATGTGTGGCTGGTACAGCGGAGGAGTATCACCAGGGCCAGAGCCTCACGCCAAGCACATCCATGCGTGCCTGCTCATATTCTGGGAGGGCCTGTTTGTCACCATTCAGATGAGGCTTCCAGAAGACACCTTGTCTTGAGAAAATATCGCCTTGTCAATAGATTTGCATTTCATAAGTTGCAGAATTATTCTAGGCAATGCCTTTTAGAATGGCATTCGTCAGGCAATGTCTTTCCAACTGTCTGGGATTCATACAGCTCCCTCTACACATTTTCCACTAGCTCATATGACCTTCCAAACACCACCACTACCAAGGCCAGGAGAAGAGAAACAGGATCCCCATGACCTCAGAAAGGCGAGCAATGATGCTTTCTTTTTTCTCCCTTGGAGAGGAGCTTTGGGCCCGCCCTGATTGGAGGTACTTGATACACGTGAACTAGAAGAATCCAGGGCTGAAGGACAGCTGATAATGAAAGGTCAGTGAAAAAACCAAATTGGTGATGACAGGCAAGTCTAAGAGATTCACAGAGGGGTAGGAAAACAGATAAAGGCCTGATAATGAGGAGGTGATGGGACTTCTGCCTGAGTTCCTGCCAGCAATGCCTAATGTCCTGACCCTCAGTTCAAGAAATACTGATTAAATAGGTGGTCACTGATTGTCCTGATGCATAACCTGTATTGTGGACAAGAAGCCACTGTCAGGACAGAATGTGGAGAGATGGAATGGTTTTCTACAGGCAAAGGTGTCAGACAAGGGTGCATTTTATCTCCCCAGTTGGTGACTCTGTATGCAGAATATATCATACAAAAAACTGTGCTAGACTTAGAGGCAGGAGGAGTATAAACTAATGGAAGAAATATCAATAACTGAAGATATGAAGATGACACCATCTGACTGGCAGAAAGTAGCAATTGTTTGAATCAAATTCTGATGAAAGTGAAAGCAGCGCCAATGCACTTGAACGTCAAGAAGACAAAAATCTTAATGACTATTTTTGTCAACAAGACCAAAACATATTTGTGACTATTAAGAATGGTTTATATTACATCACTTTGTCATAAAAAATATATGAGCTATATTTTGAAGAAAAAAAAAAGAAGACAAAAATCATGACTGCAGAAGAAATGCACAACTGTAACACAGACAATGAAGACTTTGCTGAAGACTTTTCTTACTTTGGTTCAGGCATCGACTCTAATGGAGACTGAAGCCAAGAAATCACGAGAAGGCTGAGACTTGAAAGGACAGCAATGGGGGAATGAGAAGAGACCATCAAGAGCAAAGATGTGTCATGAGAGACCAAGGCTGAGATCATCCACACCTGTGTATTCTCAGTTACTGTGTACAGAGTCAGACAGTGAAGGCTGACAGGGAAAAAAAGGACTCATTTGAAACATGGTGCTGGAGAAGGGCTCTACAGATACCCTGGATCGCCAGAAAGATGAACAGGTGGGTCCCAGGGCAAATGAAGTCTGACATCGCTGGAGGCAAAAATGACAAACTGAAGCTGTCCTACTTTGGGCGCATCATGAGAAGACAGGATTGTTTGGAAAAAATAATGCTGAGAAAAACAGAAGGCCGCAGGAAAAGAGGAAGACCAGATAGGAGATGGATGGACTCCATAAAAGAAACCACAGGCTAATTAATTCTTCTATGGACTCTAAGCTTCAAACACATCTTATAAATGAGAGTTTTCAGGAATACAAGAACTCAGAGTATGGCCATGAGAAGAAGCAATACATTTTTTGCTATAGGTCAAAGGGGCTGAGCATCCTTCTAATCAATTCTTTTTTCACTGAGGGCTCCAAGTTCTTCTGAAGTTTCTCCATTGCCTGCTATAAGGTTAACTCTGCAATAAGCATGTTGAACCAGTGGCTTGTACGTATCCATGAAGTTCTATTAAACAGAACCATTCCTTATCATAACACCCTCTGTTATGTATACTTACTAATCCCTGACCAGCCTCCCAGCTCCAAACCCTCCAGTACACACCACCTGTGACACCTGTGAGCAGGCGCTTAGGGAAAGTGATCTGAACAGAGCCCGGTGTCAAAACTTCACATCGACACTTTGATCACAAGCAGCGTGGGACAGAAAGTTTTTGAACGACAAACCATTTGAGTGTGTGTAACGTGCTTGTGAAAATATTCAAGGCATAATTAGATAAATAACAGATCCAGTGTCTATTTTTACTTTGCCTTGATGAGAAGCTTTGCAGGAGAGACTGCTGGTAGTTAATTCTCCTTAACAACAATCTGTGTAATCACAAACCCCAATTAGCCGTGCCTGTTCTATGCTATACAAACTATTTCCTTAGCGCTTCACATCACTACTTTGTAATTAGCTTTCATCTACACGAGCTTTGACTAAAAAAATATAAAAGAGTATAAGTGATTGTACTGCCACTCAGTATTCTGAGAAATAATCGCCTGCGATTTCAATCAGATTAATTTTATCACCCGTATTAAGGAAAATTACCTCCCTCTTCACTCTCTACAGCTGAGGGCTATTTCATTTCCTGAGATGTTCATAAAAGCATAATATAAAGCAATCTGTAATTGTAAATATCCTTCCCTAATAACTTTGAGATATTTCCTTAATACATCTTTACATTTGGAGTTTCCGTTCCATAAAATACAGTAACAAGTGCTCTATTATGTTTTAAGTGTGTGCCGTTAAGCTGGACAACTCAGTGCTGTCCTTCCTGTTTTTACATAGGGTTATATTTAACTTGCAGATAATGGGAACAAGGTTTAAAAGTGATGGAGCGGAATAATGGCGTTACAGCAATAATATATCTTGCCTTTGTGAGGAAAAGAACTTTACAGCCCTATTTCAGGTCAGCCAACACTGATGCCATTTTTCACAGCCTGACAACTTTCACCTTCACCCAAACTCCAGATAGGTTTTAAACACCCTTTCCAGCCAGAACACAGGCCTCTTGCTACTGGTGGCCTTCCTCGTGGACCCCTTCAGAGAGAAACGCAAACGGAGGGGAAACAACGCAGGAAGAAATAAAAGACTACACACGCTGAGCACGGGTTTTGGGCATCCAGGGATCCCCAATTATGGCAATTCCAGGAAGAGCGGAAGGTTTCGATCTTGGGTGTGTGGGGAGCTGGAACTTTCTCTTTGGACTGAGTGCATTATCACGCTTGCCTCTGTCAGGCCCAGAGCAGACTGTTGTTCTGACGTGGTGACAGGCGGCCGGCTGCTCTTTGAACACGAGGCTGCAGCCCACTGCCTGCCTGACAAGCCGATTTATTAGGTGGGTCATTCCTTCCGAGTTGTAACTGGAAGGTGGATTTTAGAAGTGCTCAGGACTCTGAGCGCCAAAGCATGTCAAAGCCCCAAAGCTGGGGATCCTGGGGAGTCTACTGGAAACCTTGAGGATATTATTAAAATATCATTTGTATCCTGGGCTACCAATCCATAGTTTCATGCATAAAAAGTCTACCAGTGTCTCAGAGCCCGCACACCTAGACAAAACGTACAACTGTGCCTCTCTGTCCTGGTGGGCATAGGTCATTTAAATTTGATAAGGACAACAGGGGGTGGGCTGGCGGGGGAGGGGAGTTCCAGCGCTCTGTGCAGCGGACCTTGAATTGTTCTCATATAGTCAGGCCCCGTAGGGAAATGAAGTGTTTAGGCGCTTTAATCTGCTCCCCTGCAGCAAGCACACGGGCTTTTGCAGGCTCAACTCAAAAGTGTTCTCTCCCTCACTTAACATTCCGCATGCCTCTCGGCCTCCTGGCAGCTGTGCACAGGTTTTTGGGGTTTTTTTCCCTGCAAAATAGTGTACTGTGGACCCAAACTTTGGGGTTAGAAATGGGAAGGGAACAGAAAAGGAAGTAAAGCCATTTGCTCTTTTGTTGGTCTTCCAGTGCAGAGAGGGCACAAGGGAGGCAGGCGTTTCTGTGTGAACGAATGCCCCATAAGAAAGGTCCAGAGCACCCAGCTCCCGTATTGCTCTTTTCCTGAAACAGTGATCTGACCCCCGACTGCTGAGGTGGGCGATGCTTTGGAGTAGCGTCTGAGATCTGGGGCAAGCGGTGACATCTTGCTGCCTCTGAGGACAGGCCTTCCAGGACGTGAGCACTGAAACAAAACTGAAACCTTGCAAACTAATTAGCCCCCTTCGTTTTATTTCCCTCGCTGTCTGCAGTCAAAGAAAAAGGGTTTACTGCATGTTCCTGCTGTATATTTTAAGGCTTCCTTCACAACAGAAGACCTTTAGAACAGGAAGATGTCATTTGCAATTTTGAAGGGGACTCAAGCTCGTGCATTTCACAGGAAACTGAGCGCTTCAAGACACTGCTATAGGGTTGCCCTTACACAGCGTTCATTTCGAGATGTCAGTGAGCTACATCACGTTAGGCTCCAGCATACAATCTTAACCCTGACCAGGAAGCCCTGGCTCATGATATCCAAAGATGGAAGCCCTACTTTAACTCGTTAACCAAACCTCCCAACACAGCAAATGCTAATGGACTGTTGCAGGTGAAATAATATAAGGCCAACCAGGTAGAGACAAAGAAAGTGTGTTTGTATGTGGGGGAAATAATAACCTCACATTGTACAAGTGGATGATGGTTCAAAAAGAAAACTTGTATTTTGAATGCCTCTTATCAGGCATTTGTTGTTGGGTTTTGTTTGTTTGTTTGTTTGTTTGTTGCCAGGTAAGTAGTCAGGTTTTTAATTTTGACTGTGGGAATGCTATTGACAGACAAGCCGATTGCTTTCCTTTCACTATATACAACTCTGTTTTTCCTGGAATTAATAATTGCCATGTTTTTTTCATTGGCCCGAATTCTCTTGGTTTGTAACTTTCTTTTCTGTGTGATCAAGCTCTTGGTCAGTTTCGTCATCCCGAGTTTGGGTCATGAGGCATTTGTAATGTAAGTAGTCTCCTGGAGGATGTTGGATCACCTCTATTTTCTCAGAAGTTCTAAGGTGGAAGGAGAAGCCAACAGCAAACCAATTATGATGACCAGGACATTTGTTCACACGAGCAGGGGTCAGAGATGACCAAGGAAATACGTAGCACTTTGGGTACGGCCAGCCAAACTGTACTGTTTGGTGGGTTCACTTAAGAAAAGCTCAACTATTCTTTGAATTTATGGAGATGGAATTACACAATCATAGGTACCCCTCAGAGATAGCATGGATTCGGTTCCAGGCCACTGCAATGGAGCATACAGTTCAGTAAAGCGGGTCACACGAATTTTTTGGTTTCCCAGTGCACACAAGTTATGTTTAGTCTACTGTAGTCTATTAAGTGTGAAACAGCGTTACATCTGAAAAACCAATGTACATCCCTTAATTACAAAATACTTTATTGCCAAAAAAGTATAAGCATCATCTGAGCCTTCAGCATGTCAGAATTTTTTGCTGGTGGAGGGTCTTGCCTCCGTGTTGATGGCTGCTGACTGATCAGCATGGTGGTTGCTGAAGGTTGGAGGGCTGTGGCAATTTCTTAAAACAAGACAACGAAGTTTGTAACATCACTTGACTCTTCCTTTCATGAATGATTTCTCTGTAGCATGCAACGCTGTTTGATAGCATTTACTTATAAGTGGAAATTCCTTCAAAATTTTAGTCCATCCCCTCAATCCCTGCATCTGTTTTATCAACTAAGTTTGTGTAATAGTTTAAATCTTTTGTTGTCATTTCAACAATTTTCACAGCAATAGTAACATCAAAGATCACTGATCACAGGTCACCATAGCAAATATAATTTTAATGAAAAAGTTTGAAATATTGTGAGAATTACCAAAATGTGACACAGAGACATAAAGGGAGCAAATACTGTTGGAAAAATGGCACCGATAGACTTGCTCAACTCAGGGTTGCCACAAACCTTCAATTTGTAAAAACACAATATCTGGGACTCACAATAAAACAAAATGCAATAAAAGGAGGTATGCCTGTAGTTAACATAAAGATTTTTCTTTACCATTATAGGAAAATTACCTTGATAAAAAGTTTTAAGTATTTAAGTATTTCTTAACCTGTGAATGTCAAAAGCTTGTAAAGGGCCGTTTGCTTTAGAATTCAAACTTTCAAACACTGCTTCAAAGAGTTAGGACACTTCATTTCATAATGTATTCACTCCTAAGGCAATATTTTTGTTGAACACTTACTATATTTTGAATACTATTTTAAGAGCTGACTGTTGGAGGATCTTTTATTACCACAGTAAATGAAAAGAATATTCAGAAACCTTTTTTTTTGGTGCTTATCATTATTGCAAAGTTAACTAACTTGAGGAAGAGATGCAAAGCCTAAAAACATATGAAATCCTTTTACAAGTTTTTGCTTTACAATAGTAGGAAATATTCCCTAGAGATGATAAAGGTAGGGAAACTCAAATAACCTAGCACTTTTAAAATTTGTATGTTTTAATGATAAAAGGAACCAAAAAGAAAAACTGCTTCAAGTTATTAATTTAAACAAGAAAAGTTAGAAATGTTTGATTTTATCTTTTTAAAAAATTAAATTAAAATTAAATGTTTATTTTTATCTTGAGTGATAATATCCCGTAAAACAGACCCAGCTTACAGCCGCTGAGCTGCCAACAGGTCGCAGGATGGCTCAGCTAAAAAAACAAAACAAAACAAAACAGACCCAGCTTCATTAGCAGAAAGGTACACTAACTACATGACCCTAACTCTCCACCTAGCTTCGTGGCTGAGAACTGAATGTATTACACCCATCTGTAGCCACATGTCAGAACTGACAAAACAAAAGGGGTGTTGGCTGGAATGGCAGTAAGGGGCCATGTAGTTTATACAATAGGTAAGAAATACCAACACCACTCTCTTTAGCTGGGAGCGCTGTTAGCATGCAATGAACACAGAACGATAGTATTGAAACAATATTCACTTAAACCAAAAAAGTAAAAAGTAATTAAAAGGAAAAGAAGACAGTGTTTGAAGATGATTGGATACAGAAGAGGTGGTACATATATACAATGGAATGTTACTTCAGTCATAAAAAGAATGAAATCTTACCATTTGGGACATGGATGAACCTAGAGGGTATGATGCTGAGTGAAATAAGTCAGACAGAGAAACACAAGTACCATGTACATGTGGAATTTAAAAAAACATAATAAACAAAAAACCAAAACAGAAACAGACTCATAGATACAGAGAATAAACTGATGGTTGCCAGATTGAGGTGGGAGGAGTGAGGGCCTTTGTGAAGAAGGTGAGGAGTTTAAGAAGCACAAATTGGCAGTTACAAAATAGTCACTGGGGCTGTAAAATACAGCACAGAGAATATAGTCAATAATATTGTAATAACTATGTATAGTGTTGGGGGTGCTAGACTTATCAAGGGGGGGGTCACTTCATAAATTATATAACTGTCTAACCATGATGCTGTACAACTTGAAACTGATATAATATTGAGTGTTAACTGTAATTGAAAAAATAAAAAGGAAAAAAAAGGAAAAGAAGACATTAACCCACCAGAAACGGCACTTTCCCTAGATTTAGAGGGCTTGTACCAAGTCGTCCTGTAGGCCCAGTCTGACTGTGGAGAGAAAGCAACTGAAACCCCAGTTCAGTTGGTGGCATCATGAGGTTCCTAAGGATTGAGAAGCACACAGTTCTGACCTTAGGAATGACAGGAAAATCACCAAACCTTTTTCTAACCAATTGGCAAGGTCACAAACTACATGAGGTGAATGATTTCAAAACATACTGCTTCTGTTGTTTAGGGAGGTATTAGTCTGCTTGGGCTGCTGTAACAAAATATCACAGATTGGTGGCTTACACAACACAAATGTATTTTCTCACATTTCTGAAGGCCAGATGTCCAGCAGGGCTGATGACAGGGCTCCCTTTGTGTAGCAGACAGCACCTTCTTGTTGTGTCCCGACATACCCTTTGCTGAGAGAGAGAGAGAGAGAGAGAGAGAGAGAGAGAGAGAGAGATCTGGTATCTCTTCTCATAAGGACGCTAATGCTAGAGCATCAGGGCCCCACCCTTACACTCTCATTTAATCTCAATTACTTCCTTAGAAGCCCTGTCAGCAAACACAGCCACACTGGGGGGTTCATCATATAAGTTTTGGTGGGAGGGGACATTAACATTCAGTCCATAACAAAGGAATCTTAATAAAGTAAATTCTCAGGTAAGATCACCATCCAGTGAGACCCTAACTACCTTAGATGCCATCACCATATAGAGATGGAGAAAATGGAAATGGGCCCTGATGAATAAATGTAACTGCATCATGCAATTGAAGTAGTGCAGCTGCCAATTCCGGCACTTGTAGCACTCGCTATGTGTCAAGTCGTAGGCTGACAAAAAGAAGTAAAGCCTGAGCTACATCCTTGAAGGGCTTCCAGTCCCTGTGGGAATTCAGGCTCAGAGAGTCTAGGTCCTGCTACAACCTGAAGTAAAATGGTGTTATTTATTTTGCTTCATTTTTTCCCCCCCAGAAGACTCGTGCGTTCCCCAGGCTTAATTGAAACAAAACCACATGAAACTATGGGTTTTTGAAAAAGCCAATGTAAGCTGCCCAAGCTGAGCAATGGGTACTGCTCTCCTTCATCCTTTGCCTGCTACTGCAATGAGAAACCATGTAGCAGCACGCATTCATTTTTGCAGGATGAGGTTAAGAATGAAGAGATAGCTTCAGTCGCTACACAAATATTTCAAACAAACCTGCATATAGTTATGATACCAGCAAAATATCTCCCTGTTGAACATTTTCCTGGTAGGATAACTCTTGATGGTGTTTTGTTTCGTTTTTACCTGTTTTACTCCTCTGTTACTAATTTGTTTTTTGCTACGCAAATCTTTTTTCCCCCCTTAATGGTCACTCTAGCATCTAAAATATGCATCTTTAACTTATCACAGTATATTTACATTAAAATAACATACCACCACTCATATATTGAAGAACGTTACACTGACATTTCCCATTTTCATCTTCTATGCTATTGTTATCCTATATTTTAACATGTTAGAAACCCACAATACATTGTTACTTTTGCTTTAGACAATTGTCTTTTAAATAACTATACATTTTTTAATATTAACATTTACCTTTATATTTACCATCTTTTGCATTCTTCATTCTTTTGTGTAGATCCAAATCTCCTTCTAGTATTATCTGTATTTAGCCCACAGAACTTCCCTTATGCTTCTTGCAACACAGGTCTGCTAATGACCAATTCTCTCAGCTTTTGTTTGTCTTAAAAATCTCATTATTTTACCTTTATTTTCAAGGGTATATTATCATAGGATGTAGAATTTTATATTCAAGTCGATTACATTGACTTTTTTTCCTTTCAGCATTTAAAAAATGTTTCATTGACTTTTGGCTTACATAGTTTCTAAACAAAATTGGCATTAATTCTTATCTGTATTGCCCTTTACATAATATGATTTTTCGTTTCTAGCAGATTTCAAGATTTTTGACTTTGTCACAGATTTTCAGAGACTTGGCTATGATGTATCTTAGCATTTATCCTACTTGAGATCTTTTAGTTTCTTGGATCAATGGGTTTATAATTTTTATTTTTGGAAATTTTTATGCAATTATTTCTTAATATTTTGCACCCCTTTCTTCTGTCTTCCTGGGGCACCAAATATACATATTATGGGCTACCTAGTATTGTCCCACAGGTCTCTCTCTCGCTCTCTCTCTCTTTATTTTTTTTTCTTAAGCATTTTTTGCTCTGCATTTTTGTTTGGATATTTCTATTGCGTTGACTTTAAATTTACTGATCTTTTCTTCCTTAGTGTCTAATCTGCTGTTAATCCCATCCAGTGAATTTTTCATTGCACATATTGTGTTTTTAAGTTCTACGGTTTCCATTTCTCTTTTTTTACTGTGTTCATTTCCATCTCCATTATGTTCATGACTTTCCTTTAAATTCCTGAATATATTTATAGTAGCATTTTAAATTCTTTACCTGCTAATTATATCATCCTTGTCATTTCTGCGTCCGTTTCTATTGACTGATTTTTCTCCATGTTATGTGTCACATTTTCCTGCTTCTTTAAATGTCTAGTAATTTTTTCCTCTGTTACACATTGTAGTTGTTACATTGTTGAGTGCTTGGATTTTGTGGCCTGTATAGAGAGTGTTGAGTTTTGTTTTAGCAGGCAGTTACTTTGTTTTCAGCTATGTTAGGGTGGACCTAGAGTAGTCTTTATTGGGAGCTAGTTGAGCCATACTTATTATATAAGGCCTCATCCCCTGGGGTCTCTATTAAACTCTGTGCATATACAACAAAATTGCTCCTTTTCGGGCTGGTTGCCCCCAGCTCTGTGTAAGCTCTGGGAAATGTTAAACTTACAACTCACTGGTGGTTATTTTCTTGTCTTGATCACAGAATTTCACTCTCCACATGCACAACTCAGTCAGTCTCAAGAAAACTCCTGTGAAATTTTTCTCATTTTCTTCCTCCCTTCCTCTTTTTTTGTGTCTCTCTCTCTTGCTCTCTCTCCTTTGCACTACTCTGTTTTGAAAATTCCAGCCTCATGAAGCTACTTGAATTCCAATATCTGTCTCGTCAGCTCAATGAGGCCACACCTCGCTTCCTTACACTACAGTCTGGGAACCTCCATTAGTCAGCATGCTGAGTGACTACAAGGCTCACTTTGTCTCACTTCTGTCTGGTATCACAGTCCTGTGGTGCCTGGTGTTTAGTGTCTAAAAATAATTATTTCATAGATGTTGTCCAGTTTTCTAAGTGTTGAGAGCATGAGTGCACGTGGATTACTTCAACATGGCCAGGACAATCCTGTTGATTTTTAATATTTAAATTATATAACTTATCTGTATCTATCAATATAATGTTACCTTGATAAATCTTTATATGGAAGTATTATATTTATATCCTCAAAATTCAAGACATCATATTTAACAAAGCAATATGCAGAAAAGTATTGAGTTACATTCCATAACAATTTGTAGAATCATGAATAGTTGTGCTGAAATTCACACCAAGTATCAATAAAAAGGATATAAATTTCAAATGCTAGAGCTAAGAGAAGCCATGGAACAGCACACACACACACACACACACACACACACACACACACACACAGTGGTGAACAACCAAATTAATATTCTGGTGATCTGGAAGTAGTGTTCACCATTTGCATCATAACATAGTAGTTCATTACATACATATGGGGGGTTTCATGTGCCTTTGTTATATTTTAGGATATTGGCTAGAGATTTTGTGTTCACATGTAAGGCCACATTTTTTCCCATTTCAGGCAATGAAAAATGGCCATCCAGTGGGTGTTTTTAGGCACATGTCTGTTTTTCTGGACACTATTCCTGACATTAAGCACGAAATGACTGCATTTCCCCATGGCAAAGGGTTCTCACATAAAAGATTCCAAAACTTGCCAGGGGAGCAAATTCTAATCCTTAGCAAGTCTCAGTTACTATCCAAACATCTAGAGAACAGTTTTTTAGGGTCCATTTGAACAAAAGCATCAAGAGATTAGTTGAGGAATATTTGAATCCTGACATTTGAGTCCTGCCGGAAGATGAGTAATTAAACCACTGAAGCAGCCTCACTCTGAGCTGACTGTAGTAAATAAAAGAAAAAAATTCAAGAGAGAACCTGCAACCTTTTGACCTAAAGGAGCATTAAGCATGAGAAGCTTTTATGATGAGTGCACATGAAAGGTCCTTACTGCAAAGGAGATGACTGTTTATTAGCATGTTACATGAAACTTGTGACATATAGTACTAAAACAATAGAAAAATCCAGGACTGGGGACCAGCAACTCAGAATTGAGAGAACGATTATTTTTTACCAAAATGCATTGGTTTGAGAGGGTTAAATAAGACTGACACCTTTTAAAACATAGGCACCCAACTTACTAATGATTTGCACCTACACGCAAATCAAATTAATTGCACTATTGCTGGAAATATTACAAGTAGAAAGGGAAATTTCACATTCATCAAACCCATTTAAATCCATTTGGAACCCTTTTTGAGAGGCATTAAAAAGATTTAGCTGTTTAAGGAGGGAGCAAGGCTGTTTGGACACAATTATCTTGAAGTATTAAAACATGCTCCTGGTTTCCCTAATTTAGTAACACGATGCCCAGCACCTCTCAGATGCAGTGAACCCATTGCACATTTGACATTGGCCTCAGTTGTTTTATTTTAGGCAAGATTCTGGCATCATAAGATCCCAGACCACTTTCTCCTTTAAGAAATATATATTATTAGGTCTCCAATTAGAAAGGAATCAAGAAATAAGCTGTCAGCTGAAATTTATGATTACTTATAAAATGCTAAGGGCCACAATGGTTCATTTTAAAATGTTGGCTGCCACGAACATTTCCTTTTCTTCTGCGGCAATCTCTTAACAAAGAAAAGGCATTTCTCAGCCACAAAAATTACATCGAAGACCTCGCAGGAGTGACGCTCAATGAAGTACTTTGCAGGACAGAATCTAATCATTCTGATGGCATTGGGTGTTAGCCTCGCTTACCCAGCCTCTGCTTTATAGGCCCCTCAAGACTCTTTGGGGGAAAGAAATGCAACCATTTCCCCAAATTTCAAATGTCCTATTTTCGTGCATTAATAGTCACATCCGGGTGAGGCTAAGAGGGGGCAAAGTGGATGGATGAGAGAGGGGAGAGATGCACTGGGAACGGAGCAGGAGAGTTTAACAGCATGCCTGCCATTTCTGTTAATAGAAACCATGCCGTTAGAGCCCCATTCACCCAGTGGACAAGCACAGTAGTACCCAGCTTGCACTATTACAGCTTTTCATTAGAGAGCAACCACATCCCTCCCTTTTCGACATTAAGTGTGGCCACACTTTGTGAAAAAAAACACCCGAGGTATCGGGCTGGCGGCTGGGCTCCAGCTTGGACTTTGTTTACCTCTGGGTAGAGCCATGTCTGCGGGTTGTGAGGCGGACACGTGTAGGCAGTGGGCCGCGAGTCTGGACACACAGATCTCTGCCCTTTCAGAAGTGCGGGCTCGAGATTTCTGGTGGGATTCGCTTTGCCGAGGGCCTCATTCCATCGGCACGAACAGACCCACACAGCACAGCCATTAACAGAAAGGTTTCCTGCGAGGTTCACATAAAGGGGCCCGGCCATTTTTTTTTTTTTAGACGTGTGTTTTGAAAATCACATAAATCTGGACAAATCACACAAACGTGCCTAATGCCAGCTACAGAGCTGCCCCTTTGGTGCTTTCTACTTTTCTAAACCTATTTTCCTATTTTCAAAAGTATTTAAAATTTACTTTTAACAATGCCTTTATGCTTAGCACTACATGGCCCCATAAAAAGACGGAAATGTTTTCATGATGCCAGATTGCTAGACAGGGTTCCCATGTCTCTCCCATCATCCTGATTTTTAAAGAGTAAAAAGAGCCCAGTGTGTCCCCTAGACTGCCTTCTGCTCCAACTTCATCTACAGAGTAAATTTCCTTAGTGAGATGCTCTTTGGGCAGGCCACCAGGCTGCCTTCTAGTAACACCCCTGACATCTGCAGTGCTTCAGGCTGTCACAGTGTCTCCTCATACCCAGTCCATCTCCTGCAATTAGTTGACCTCTGAAAGCAGGGGAAGTGTTTCCACTCTCTGGATTGGATCAAACATCATCTTGCTGACAGAGTCCGCGAAGGGGTATTAAGCTGCCGTTGTTTCCAACATCTTCTCTGCCAGGGAAGAGCCCACATCATGCCCCATGCAGCAGTTGACCTCGGCCCTACTTTGGGACCTTATGCCCTTAATTTATCCCCAAGTCTCTATGCCCCTGCCCCAAATTCTACCATCTTGCCAACCTTCAATCTCCTTCCACCAAAGCTTAATAAGCCACTGTTATACTGAAAGAATCACAGCCTTCCAGAGCAGACAAGTCAATGAAGGGTAATCTCACTCCCGTTTCCCGTTTTACAATGAGAAAGCTGAAGAGCTTATGGTGAAGTGAGCTGAGAAGGTCATTAAGCTCCTCAGTGACACAGCTGATCTTGGAAATGCTAACCAAGGGTGGTGCTTTCCCTATGTCAGGACTGGGTCTCGCCCACTGAGTAGTTATTCATGTTTATATGATACCGTGAGTGTTTAAAGGCAAAGATGTGAGCTTTCCATAATAAGTGAATGTGTATTTAAATAGCTCTTTGGTGCTCTGACTGAAGGAGGGATGAGTGGAGAACGTACAGACACTGAGCCAGACAGAGCCTTTCCTCCGCGTCCCCTTCTTTGAGGCTGGCAGCTACTTCCATTGGGACTACTATAGACTACACACACAAAAAATTCCCCCACCAGGTCTGTTGTCACGGGGGTCTGCTCCTTTGAGGCAATGCTGTCATGGATTGCCTGCTCCCCTCCAGTTTCACCTCCAGAATTTCTCTTCAACTCCCTTGACAAAGGGAATGACCACCAAGACAAGTATTAAATGAGGAGTTTGGAAGGGCTGAAAGACCAAGACGTTCAAGGATGGCTAGACAAAAGGATTCACCAGGGGGAAATTCTCCCTTCTGATGTCGCCACACACCACTGGAGCAGTGTGGTGATGACTGCAGCACTAGAAGTCAGTGGAGTGACTGCTCTGGTCACTAAGAGCATTTCTGCTCATCCCCAGATGCTTCTCCTGATGGGGGACTGCCACATATGATGTGTTCAAGGTCAGTGACCTCCCAGTCACTGAAAATGTTCAGCAGGGATAGAAGAGAGGAGACCTGTCTTGGGAAGAAGGCTATATTCTATGGCTGCTGAGGCCCTGTGGTTTTATGGTGGACTTTTCACAGTACTGATTTTGACTTGCTATTGACATTAAAAATGGGTCATACCAGTAGCCGGCACCCTCTTCCCCACCATCTGCAGCCACTTCAGCTGTGTGTACTTCCTGACACCAATTAAGAGGCTACTGTTTTTCTGAACTTCTAGTTTGGAATCCATGTGTAACTTTCTTTTTTCTTCAGAAGTCAAAGGCAGTCCTCCTATGTGAGGATCAAAGGAGCACTTTGTAGACCAAAATCTATCAGAATATATGGTATTATATTTTTGTTTTAATTTGGGGAATAAATGGGGGAATAAAATAATGCACACATTGATAAGAAACGTGATCCTTCCAAAAAGTGAGTATGTTTGCTTTAAAATAATTAAAATAATAAAACCACCCAAGGTCCTATGCCAAACACCACCACTAACAAATTAAGAACCTTCCACCTTTATACAAATTATACAAATCATAAAGTCCTCAATATTTAAGTCATAAGTATATACATTTAAGGCCCAGACACCTGGTTTGTAAATACAAATACATATTTTTGTATCCACAGACACTTATATGTGCAAAAGAAAATCGCACATGCAAAAACACATTGGCTGCTTCCAAAATCTTGGCCCCGAAAGTTGACTATATTTTGCCGTCGGCAGACGTTGTTGTTGTTTTTATCATTGGAGACGTCGGTATTTTTACACACTTCAGAGAGGATCGCTGAAATCACAAATGCTTTTTTAAAAACAAACTTAAAGGAATCATTTGCATGCTGGGTCCAAAACAAGGTACCAGTAGGAGCCGGCACTTTAATGAGATGTCCTTAGCTTTCCGTCCCCTAAATAGATGCAGAGCAATGGTGTGTGATCTCCTTTCCCAGCCAGGTCACCTTTAAGAGCCCAGGGATGGCGGTCGCCACTGAATTACTTGCCAGCCCTGGCCAGAGATGTCTGCCCGTGCAAAACCTGTGACAAAGGACTGAAATGACAGCACTCTGACTCACTCCCACATTGTGTTTGTTTAGGAAGGTCCTAGAAATTGTATTTCACCAACCACATTCGCTATCAACACACAATTATCTGGCTTAATCATGTGGAACAGTGGCAAATTCACCTGGGGCTTAAGAACTAATGACATTCTCGTCTGAGCTGCTTTAGTGAAATGGCCTAGCACCTGAAGCAGGAACAGCAAGATTGCTCAAGAAAATTTGGTTTTCTGTTTTCATTTCACAGCATAGGGCCTCTGCTCAAATCAACAAACACCCCTGATTAAATAGCTGCGGTCCTCGGCTTCTTCGCACTCGTGTGCGTGGCTTTGAATGTTCATCGAGCACCCCAACGTTTACAGGAAAAGGATTGTCTGTGACTCGTTGGTGATGCATTGTCTTTTTGACGGGGAAAATAAGTAAATAAATTGGCACTGAATAATTTGGGTATGATTACAGTTATTAGCGTGGACCACCCCTCTGTGGCTGAAAGCAACTCCAACACAGTCGCCCCAACGCCTCATTCGCACACCCACCCAGGTATATGTTTTCATTCCCTCTTGCCATCTGTGGTGAGGGCATTAAGATTCCGCTTACTCCTGAAAAATGCAGCCCCTGCCCTCGGCCTTAACCTCCAGTGTGCAAGGGCTTTGTAGAGCCACTGCTGACTCTGCTGCTAACTCCCAAGGAGGGGAGAGGCCAATTTTCAAAAGCTGGCAGTGGCAAAAAATTGAGTGTTCAGACTTCCAAATGCTTCAAAGAAAGGGTCAGGTGCAGTGTTCCTCCTGGAGGGCTGCAGGAGAAATGGCCTCCATTTATCAGAATAATGATTGATTTGCATTAACATGCAAAGGCAGACCAGGGGAGTGGATGGAATTCCAGGTTTCCTTCTTGGTGTGTGTTCCCCACCAAACATCCTTTTATTTGTACTTTTGTTTTATCTCTCTCATGAGCAAGGGCCATGGGTTAACAGTAATAAGCAGAGTGCTTTAACTTTAGCTAAATTACTGGGTGTGAGTGCTAGTTCTGGTGCCAGGGTTCCTGCACCAGAGCCCACAGGCCTGCTGTTAAGAGGGATTTGGGGAGCCCTTAGGTTTGCCAGCTGCAGATATACCTCTACCTCTAATTGATAGGTCCTGTCCTGTTTTACCCCTAATCTCACCACTTCTAGCACTCATACCACACTCCCTACTCCTAGGAATATGCAAAATACATAAACCGGGATAAAAAGCATTCAGAGCAGAGGCAATAATGATGATGATGGTAATAATAAATCCCAAAGTAGTAAAGACCCAGAGAGGACAAAGAGAGAGAGAGAGAGAAAGAGGGAGAGAGAGAAAGGTTAAAAATTAGCACAAGTCTGAAAGTTTATTGTCATACTGACTTTGAATATTACATTGAAAAAAAAGAGGTGGCATTTTACACAAAAGTGTTTTGGTGCTTGACAAACTAAAGGTCTTTTTGACTGTGCTGCGAAATTATTGTGCCTCATGATAAAATGCCTCATGCCACCAACAGCGGTTCTCCACGGCTAAGAGTGGGTAAGTGCACTGCACGCTTTATGCCAGCCCAGTGAAGTGTGTACGGTTCTGTGGTAGACACCCACCAATGTTACTGCTTCAATTGTTATGAGACAAAATGTAATCAACTCTCATTGTCCAGTTCAAATAAAGTTACTACACACTAATCACAAACAGTGCATGGCTCCTGGTCATTGGCCAGAGCAGCAGCTCCTGGCTTCATCGCAAAGAGGCCACAAAGAGCCCAAGATTACAACGGGGTAAGTAAGTAGGCACTTCCCTATGTGGCACTTTACATATGAAAAGCCAGGGCTCAGATTAGTTCAAAATCAAATAGCTGTGAGAAGCATGTCTACAACCTGCATCACACATTTTCAAGTGCTTCTATGAAATCTCAGAAGTGAAAACCACTAATAAAAATCTAAAACCACACTCTTCCAAACTAGTACCCATCCAGAAGCCCCTTACCTTGATAGAGTTCAATGACTTATTGTTTTTGCATCTACTCCGGTTTCAATCTTCTCCTCAGAATCTCTTCCCCGCCAGCCCCTTTCATTCTCAATGCTGATGGACATTGACCCACCAACCACTACGTGATAGGGACCTAAAGTTCAACAAGACACAATTCTGCCATGAAGGAGACCACAGTGTGACTATTGTAGTTATGTAGAAAAATACAACTGACATGGTTTATAGCATCCACTATAATTACAGAGACATACTCAAGGGCTTAAGGAGCACAAATGGAAATGATGATATTTTTCTACTGATAGAGGAAAGTGCAGAAACTTTACACAGGGGGGAAAAATTATATATATATATATATATATATATATATATATATATATATATATATATATATATATATATTTGCAGAAGGTCTTAAACTGTCACCAAGGGTTTTATTTTAGTTTCTCAGAGAGAAAGAATGGGAAAACAGCATTCCAAGTGGAGGTAATAGCGTTTATTTACCTCCCCACTCGTGTGCTCCCCTAGTAATATTATAATTAGTACTTCTTTAGGCACTGAAAATGGAGTACTGGGGAAAATGATATGATACCTGTTCTTGTGATTGGAATTCTACTATGGGAGACATAAAATTATCAAATGATTCCATAGCCACAAAATGTGCTGAGTGGCATGATGAAAACTTGGGTCGTCAGTTCAGAGCAGTGCCAGACCTCTTAGAGAAGGTGACACGTAAGCTTAGACCTAAGGATGAAACAGAGAGATCCATGTGCATGAGAGGGGGAGAACATTCCAGGTAAAGAGAAAGACCCCCTTCTCAGAGATGTTGCATTGATGGCTAGACCAGTTAAATCCTGACTACCTGTGGAGAGTCCAGACCTGTGGCCACACGTGGATGAAACCACGTAAAAGAGCCTATTTTGTAGAATTCTGATTTTATTCTTCTCTCACTAGTGCTGTGCTGCATATGACTATGTGTGAATCCCTTCTCTTCCACACATCCACTTCTAGACAGATGAGCGGAAAAAGGAAAATCTCAAGCCTGATAAAAGAAAATCAGTGAGGAAAAAAAAAAAGTTTAGCTCCTGAAAGCTATGGTTTTCTACTGACATCACCAAACTACTCCTTTCCTTCTCCTACAGCCCTGGGGTGGAAATGTACTTTCTTACTGCCTCAAAGCGAAAAGTTTTAACCATCTCCCTCAGCAAGTGGAATGATAAATTCCATCTGACCATTCAAACCTACATGAAATACGTCTTAAGAAAAACACCAAGACCTTTTTCTTGTGTTCCATATTCCACAGTTTTCAAAAATAATCTAATGAACTGTAATTAGATAGGATGAAGTGAAAATATCCAAAGTAATTCATTACTAAAAGGAACCCCATTACTCTCTAAACTTAGGAGCATATTTGAAGTTGCAAGTGGAAAATAGCATTCATGAGCTATAAGCCAAGAATTGTCAGGTAAATGGCGGGGATAATTTTAAAGTGAAAACGGGAAAACTTCAGGTTTGCCAAGGTGGAAAATTCAGCAGTAAGAACACACAGAAATCTAGACACCGCTCAACTGCCGACCAGCTGTGCTGCCAGGTAAAATCCTCCTCAAGTCCCTGTTTTTCTTACCTCTGATTCTCCACCAACTATAAATGGTCCCTAGTTTCCCAAACTACTTGGACAATGAGAAAATGAAATAAATTGCCATTTTTTTAAAATGCTTTTTAAAAATCATCTGACTGAATACATCTAAGCTCATTAAACTGTCATCTCCCATGAGGTTTCTTACATCATTAAAAGATGGTAACAAAAACTCTTATCAGTCTACACAGGAACAAAGTGAGGGAAAGCTTCCTAAGAGTAAAAAGAGATATGTACAGAGACTCTCACAGCACTATGCACAAACCCACTTTCAGCTTGCAAAGCCCTCTCCTCGTGAATTACCTCTAAAGGAATCAATATGTATTTCAGAATAACCTTTTACCCTTCACTCAAAAAAATCCCTTTGTGGCTTGTTGTGAAATGTTAGTTAGCACCGGACTGGCTAAATGTTTTTGGCAAAAGTTTCTGCTCAGGAGATTATAAGAGTGCATTGCTCCCTGGAGAGGGCTGAGATGGTTCTCTAGTCCTGTTCCTAGAGATTCTGATTCGATACACCATGGGAGGATGCCAATTATCTGTACATTTAACAAAGACCACAAGTACTTCCTGCCACCAGGCAGGTTTGAGAAACACTGCTGTGGTCTTGGTGAGCCACAGAAGAGCTTCCAATGGGATCTTGGCACTGTCCAATCTACGGTAAACCTCATTTACAAATGCCATCGTCTGCAGGGCTTAGTACCTGGAGTCAGAGATTGGCTTCTCGGAACTGACTAGAGAGCTGTTAGAAACAGTACCCAGAGAACCAGAGCCCGAATACAACAGAGCCTCTGGGAGTAGGACCCAGGCCCAGCATTTCTAAACCACTCCAGGCAATTCTGCTGTGCAGCCAGGTTTGAAATGATGAAATACTGAGGTTTATTCTCCCTGGCTCTTCACTCCAACAGGGCGACCTACCTATCTGCCTGACAGGCTTTTGCCTCTAATAATGAAAAGCCAGACCTCACCAGATTAGCTCTGTGAATCACTTGCTTAATTTTTCTTCATAGAACTTACTGCTACCTAACATTTTAATATACTTTCGTAATATTTAAAACACACACACACACACACACACAAAACATAGAGGCCAAGCCTATCTCCCCCTTTTGGAGTATACATTTCATTAGATTGGGGACTTTGTCTGGAAGAGGAGTGCCTAATATATGCTTATTTTTGTTACTAAATTGATACTATATATGTATATATAGTACCAATGTATTATATGTATGGTATATATATAATATCTCATATATAATACATATATATATATATACATATATATATATATATATAATACCAATTGGCTGGGGATGGGGGAGGTAAATATTATTGTTAGCCAATGCAGCCCTAACAAAGCAGATAGATTTTTTTCAAGATGAAAAGAAAGAAGACAATAACTAAAGATTAAGATCTTATGAGTAATAGACATGAAGAGAGAGAGCTTGTATGCAGCAAGAGAAACTGTCCAAAATAGGGGCCTACTTCTAAAAATAATATGGGCATTATTGGTAATGCAGCCCCCCTCCTTAAAAAGAAAACTTCTCATAGATAGGCAACCATTAATAAACGTTTGTATTATAAAGTCATTTAAATAATACAAATATTTAAGTAGGTATAAACTTTTTATGCTCACAACCTCTTACATCTCTATAAAACTTAAATCAAACACAAACAAAATCACAAACCAATAAAATTTTATTTAACAAAATTAATGGAATGTGACACATGATGTTATCTTACAGAAACAAAAATAGCAATTCTGCATTTAACAGGAGAGAGTTGTATTTGTGTTTTTACTTTTGACTTGTCCTTCTGATTCTTTTTTTTTTTGAGCATAAAGGTATATCATTTGAATTACTTTTGTTGAAATATTGTTATTCTCTTTTTGAACAATAAATTTGTATTTTAAATGTAAACCTTAACTTTAATGAGCACATATATTTAATAGTGCACCTTAAAATACAATACTGACAACATGGAAAATGCCAGTTTAATGAAGCTCTCCCATGTGTAACAACTGTGATGTCGACAATAACTATCTACTGTTATTTGCAGAGATTGGATCCCCTCACACTGTAAATATGTTGCAACATAAGGACTCAGGTTACCAAGTGATAGGAGGTAGCATTTATGTTTCTGAATTTTCAAATTAAAAAAAAATGAAAAAAGATGTATGATAAGAAGGCCAACAACAGCTATGTCAGAGTTGTAAGGTTGTAGATAATGTTTGGATTTTTTGTTTTTGTTTCTAAAATAAATAGGCATTAGTCGAGTAATAAAAGTTCTTCCTTTTACTAAATACCCCATTATTAAAACAGGGTTTCAGAAGGTTGCATGTAGTGTGAGTCAATTCTATGAGGAAAACATGATATAGATGTGTTTCAAGGTACTGAAAAACGGCTGCATAAATATATATACCTAAAATTGAATAATAACCAAGTCTGGGGGATAAGATTACAGATGACTTTGTCCATTTTTTCCCTCCTTGTGCTTTTCTATTTATGGCAGGCTCCTACTAACATTGCTCCAATGAGCCCCACCCCTGCAGCAGTCAGGCCCTTGTGTAGTCTGCTCCCCTTAAAAGTGAGCAAAACTTATTGACTTGCTTTTAACAAATAGAATACAACAGACATGATGAAATTTCATTCTCGAGGCTAGATTTTAAAAAGACTGTTGCTTCCATCTTGTGCTTTCTCTTGCTCTTTCTTAGAATGCTTGTCCTGGGAAAGCTGGCTGCCATATTGTGAGGCAGTCATATGAGAGGCTCTTGTGATGAAGGACCAAGCCTTCTGGAGTGACGTTATAAACAGATCTGCACTCCTGTCCCCCTCCTCTCTTCCCTCCCCGGGAGAGCCTTCAGATGAGACCACAGTCCTGTCTGTCAGCTTGACAGCAACCTCATGAGAGACCTTGAGTCAGATACACTCAGCTCAGCCATACTTAGTTTCCTGACCTACAGAAACAGTCAGATAATAAATGTTATAATTTAAGCCACTAATACTTGAGTAATTTGTTATGTGGCAATAGGTAAATAATAAAATGTAGTTAAACCATTTAAAAAGCATAAACATATTAACTTTATAATCAGAAAGAGAATTTTGGTCCGTTGGTTTCCTCCTTCCTTGTTTTCTTCCTTTTTTTTTTTCCCTCCCTTTCTCTTTTCCAGAAGGAGATGGCTAAATGGGATTACTCAGAATGCTGGGAACCAATCTCAGTGGCCTTTGCTGATGCTGTACTCAGATGCCTTGTCCTCTTGTTCTGATTTTGATTGGACCCATATTTGTCATTTTCCACTGTAAACTGTTGATAAAATCTGCACAATTTACACTTTTTAGATAGGCAGATTACATAAAGAAGTGACCCTGCACTCCTGCAAACTCTGTCGTATACACCACCATTGACCTAACTATTGGGTTGTCAGAAAAATCATGACGTATTTTTTCTATGTTTTTCATTGCAAAAATGTGTCATGATTTTTCCAACAATCCAATATAAGCCCAGCCCACCTTTGGAAGCCATCTTTGGAGGGAATAAGTAGAAGACGTTTGCCTTGGGAATCCTCATCATAAGGATAGAGCAGCGATTTCTTAACACATAATACAATTCATAGATTAGGATCATCCTCAAATATTAAATAAATATATCCATTCCCTGCTTTAGTCAGAAACACAAAAACTGAAATCTTAAAGATGAAGAGGAAATGATGGAAAGCGAGAAGGGGACCGTGTGATTAGACATCTAAATGGAGGTATGTAAGCATGTCCCATCATGAACGGCACCAAACACCGCTTCCTGCACAGAATCTACTGGATATACAGCACTTATCACTGATCCCAGATTCCATATGACACATCTGAATCAGGAATAATATGGTAATTTTTATAGTTACAGAGTGGAAAATATTTATGGTGGAGCAGCTAAACGTGTCTTTATTTCACGTTCTAAGAATCATGCCACAGGATGGAAGCAAAAACATTGAATAAGATGTGGACAAGCCCCCGAATACCTGCTTCAGAAGCTAGATAGCTTTTTGATAGACACTAGCTTCCCTGTTCATTATGGGTGTTAGCCTACGGTGAGCTTAATTAAAATCAATGGAGAAAAACTTGAATACTGAGAAGCACTATTTGGGGCTCACACAATGTAAATGAGTCAAAATATGAAATACACACATAGTTTTGGGTCATGGCCTTTGTTTAGTGATCACCTTATTGATTCACTGAAAGCCATCTTTCCTCTTTCCCTCTTCTGCTATCGCTCATAGAACTGGGGGTTGGTAAACAAACCCTCTAGTTTGGGAGCAAGAGCTCCTGTGCTGCTGCTTCTCTCTGCCCACACCTTCTGCTCTGTTTCTCCATTAGCGGTTGTGTCACTATCTCTGTTGCTCTTTTATTCATACCTACATGGTAGAAAGCATGCCAGCAAGCTGCAGAAAATGCTTGTGTTTTCCAGTGGCCTGGAACTGAACATGTCTCTTGATTTCAAATAGGAGGAAAATGCACATTTCTTCCTTTTACCTCATTTAGGCACAACAGTTCCATTCTATGCATGTGTAATTAGAGGTCATAAAGAAGTTAGCTGAACCATAAGTGCACTCAATTCAATGGAACCGATACTCCTTTATTGTGAAGACACTCATTTAGTAGCAAATGTACAATTTGCAGAAATAGCCAGCTTCCTCACCCATCCCTCTAACCTGACCCTTTCTCCTGTGACTTTGGAGTTCTTCTCATAAAGGCAAAGTATATTCCCCTAACCCTTCTGCTTTGATTGGGCCAATAAAATAGAGAGGACATGTCAGTTGCAAGTCAAGGCCTTAGGAACCTGTGTGTTTCCCACTTTCTCACCCTTACAACTCCACCATCAACAGGAAACACACCCAGAGGAGCCTTCTGGAAGATGAGAGATGTGGAGCAGAGCCAAACGACCCTACCTCTCCCAGTGGAGGCCATCGTAGATCATGCAGTAGTCAATTCCCAGACACGTGACCAAGCCCAGTCCAACCCCCGGCCGACCCCAGACATATAAGCAGTAAATGCTTTTTGTTGTGCGCCACTGAAGGTTCTGTGGTTTTGTTACACAGCATTAAGTGGCAACAGTTAATCAGTACAGCAGAGTTTTAGCATCTACTCTCACTAAAAATAAGACCCATCACAGAGACAGACTTGGGAAGTAAACTGGCATGTAAGCATTGCTAAGGGGGGTGTGTCTGTATGTACGAAATAGAGAGAAAGGGCACAGGTGATGTTTCTCCACGTGGATGACTACAGACCATGTTTATTTTTTTAATCTCAAGATGACACTTGGTAACTTGTCCACTTATTCATTCATTTATTCATGCACAAGCTTAATAATTATCGAGTGGCTACAGCACATCAGACATCGGGGATATAAAGGCAAATAGGTTATGGTCACTGCTCTAAAAGAACCTTCTGTCTACTTGATGACATATTGGAAAATACAATATAATAAAGAGAGTGTTCTGCCTTCTATGTTGTATAAATTATAAACATAAACCAATGTTGTGCTATAGCTTACAGTTATTAGATTTTGTAAATACTACCTTCTGTCTAATTTTTTATGAAAACCCAAATGGTTCAAATCAAAAATAAAACAACTCAATTTGTTTATTCCTCAGTCTGTAATGTCACACCTCAAGGTAAGACTCCCTTTAAAATATGAAACTCTTGACATTGGCAGTATGGAAAAATAAAGTACGTGTCGCTCAGTGGGTGCCAGGGACCTATATTATGTCCTACTGTTGGTTACAGAATTTTCAATATTTTCTTATCCTTTTTCACTCATATGAACTGCAGCTTATAGCAGTGGTAATCATTTCCTGTGTTTGAAAAAGAGATGAAAGCGTTCATGGATGAAAGCGAGTTGGATTTAATCTCCTTCTCTCTCATCCAGTGCACTGTACTGATCATTTTCCAAAAAAACAAGACTTAAGCTCATTTTTGTCATGACAAAACTAGTTTCCTAATAATCAGATGGCAATTCCTAGTGTACACAATTCTAATATAATTACCAGGAGGAAATGTAGAGGGAGTTGCAGGTTTGAGATAAAGAAAAGCTTGTGAATTTTGTATTAATGTCTCAGACTCTCTTATTTGTGCAAGTAATCAATCTTTCGGGGAGTAGAATAGTAATTCTTTGTGGAAAAAATGACAAGAGTCAGAGGAAGAAAGAAGATAATCTGAGTTCCATTCGGTACACAGCAGGTCAGCTGTGATTGACAAAGCCCATCACAAAACTACAGCTCACGGAGTAATCCCAGTAGCAGAGTCTCATTTGCAGCCCAAGCAGTGTTAATGACATGTTTAACAGCTGCTTGTTGGAGTTTGGAATCTGCATTAACCCGCAGAGCAGTGAACAGAGAAATGAGGGAAAGTATTGAAATCAAGCCTTCATTATTCTGACAGCCCAGGTGAAAGGGTGCCCAGAGGTTGTACAGAGGCGGGGAGGAGGACCTGCAAGGTGGAGGGTTCAATTGCATGTGAGGACCATCTCAGAGATGACAGGGTCTGATCAATAAACACAGAGGACTACAAAAGCAGAGCGACACACTCAACTGTGAGACAATGAGGCATGAGGGTCGGGGAATCGGGATGCAGTCCTGGCCTGGGACACCAGATATGATGCTGCCATTATAACTGCTGTGGATCAACCCAGTGTTCAACTCTGGTGGAGGTTGTCACATCAGGAAGACCGAGCAATGCCATGTCTTCAGGCTCCTTTACCTGAAATATTATTCACTCAGCCCAGCTCCAAAAGCAAAGGAGAATGTGTATCAGTGCATTGTCTAGACTTCCTAGACAGTCTCTGTTCCCTTTGCTTAAATGAGCTACTAAATGTGTTTTCCTTATGTGCAACTCTTTATGATGGCCCTTTCGTTCCGTGGAAGTGTATCTCTGGCCTTGCTATTGGCAGAGGGTATCTATTACTGGGGGCAAAGAATGAGGAAACAGAGGCAGTGTCGGGGATTGGGGACAAATCCCAGGTTCTTTACACTTTTTTAAAAGTAGCCCAAGGCAGCTCATGCAAATGCCCTGAACTTCAGCGTTCTTATCTGCAAAACGGAATAACAACACATGCCTTACAGGGTTATTGGAAGGATGAAAGTAAAACGAGCAAAGCCCCCCACACAAGTAGACACTTCATAATGGGCCCCCATTACTTCTACTGGAGATGATCCTTATCAGCAGCTGATGTGGCCAGTCCACACAGAGAACCTCATTGGCATAAATTCACACACACACACACACACACACACACACACACACACACACACACACATAACCTGCCTTTTGGTAGAAGGTCAACACCATGAGACCAGTGTCTTTTTCTTACTTTGTTCACTGATTTATCTCAAATACTTAAAACAGTGGCTGGCACACCATAGCCACTCAGAAAATATTTCTGAGTGACTAAACCTACTGTAACAATCTGAAGTGTCTTTTGCTATACTGCATTTTGCTTCTATTTTATCCTTTCTTCATTTATAAAAATAAGAAGCTGGAATTTTGAATTACAGGATCTTAGAGCTCATTTCGTCAACCCCTTCATTTTGCAAATGATGAACCAACCCAGGCCCAGAGGGAGGATGACATACTCTAGGCAAAGCGAGCTCAAGAGTGAAGATTTCACAACCATATGGTGTATTCCTTTACATCATATTTGGGATGCTTTTCCTGTAAGCAAAGCAACCGACATTGAATTTCCATGCTCATTTAAGTCATCAAAGCGGGCTTGCTTGCTCACAAAGCATTCTTTCTTTAGCTTCAACTCATCTTGCCCTTCAGGTCTTCTATGTCCTCTTGTATTAAAAGGAGATTGGAGAAGAATCCTTTGTTTTCACACTGTTTTCTGTGGAACTTGGTGGTTCTGGAGAAGTGTTGTGCAGGGTGGCTCTAAACCCACTTCCCATCCTTGTATTACCATTAAAAATACAACACCTATTGCTTAGAATCTATTTTATATACAAGATTCTATGCAAGATTTGATTAGCGACAAAAACAGTTTCTCCAGTTTGGTGAGAACTTGACCAGATGACCTCTACCTATCTCCCCTCTTGTCCATTTTGAGAGTGGTCAGGGCAAAGTCAATCCATTGAGAACTTCTACTTCCCAAGGGAGAGGGAAAGGGGAAAAGGGGACAAGAAGAAAGAATGAGAAAGAAGGCCAAGAAGGATAAACAATAAGAGGAAGAACACAAACAATTCTATAGTACTTTCAACTCTTCTAGATCACGTAGTTCTGTATCTATCACCATATGTGCATTCTTCACAAAAATTCTGTGTTATAAGCACCAAAGGTATTATTTTCACTTATCCTGCAAGGAAGCACCAGAGGTATTATTTCTATTTATCCTGGAAGGAAGCTGAAACACTAGAGGAAATAAGATAACAACTCACCTCACACAGGTTGCTTCCTCAAGGCAGTTTGTCTTGACATATTCAGAAAACATGAATGGTCCAATGACTTAAATCTTTGAAGTCTCAAAACACTGTTAGCACTCCTTTCCCACAGATCACGACACATTTGAAATAGTAAAAAATCTTCATAGAACCCTGTCATTGCAGCCAACACTACCTGCATTTTTCTAGGTTGCAACTAGGCAGTGAGCACTCTATTGCAGATACACTAGCTAGTTGTGAAGCCAATAAACAGTGAACGTAGCAGGAGAGATCACACTCAGCTCCTTTTGTGGCATGCAAAAGAAGACAATTAGATATTCTGAAATTCTGAGACATGCCAAATGTTTAGAGCACTGAGGCTTCTGTTGCTGGTTTTGCGACATTTTGTTGTTCTCCCCTACCCCACCACACCCCATCTACCCCTCTTACCTCAAGACCTTCCTTAAAAATTTTAAAGCATCTTCAAGTACAAATGGTTTTAATTCACTTTTCACATATATCAACATATATGTAAGTGTAATCGTAAATATTCATTTTAAACATATATCTACATAAGTGTATTTTCAAATATATCTATTAGAGGTCACATACCTCAGTCCTTTATAAAAAAACAAACAAACAACAATTCAGAGAGACACTTGTGATGAGGTGGGAAAGTTTTGGGGTCCTCCTTGCTTTCCCTTCTGCAAGACAGTGCTTCCTAATAAATTATGGCTTATCTCAACATCTCCCATTCTCAGCCCTAAAGTGTAATGCCCCTCCGTTTTCTTCCCCCACTTGGTAGTAATACTAATAATACATACAGATTACTCAACACTTCCATGTGTCAAGAAACATATTGGGTGTTTTATAGACATTATCTCTTATAATCCTCACCAAAGTGAGAGAATTGCTAGTATTAGCTGTCTTTTATAACAGAAACTAAAGTTTAGAGGCTATATACCAGAAGTGATCACAAAATACAGTGAATGTTTAAATAAAAAAAAATATTACAATATAAGACATGTACCATTAATCCCCCTCAAAATACTCTCCTTTGCTTCAAACACACTTATCACATCATTCTTACTACTTACTGAAGCAGTTCTAGAAATCCTTTTTCATGAGTATCTTTAGTTGTGCTGTCATGGTTGCCTCGATGTCCTGAATCATTTTGACTTTGGGGAAGAGCCAGAAGTCGCATGGTGCCAGATCCAGTGAATAAGGTGGATGAGGACACACCGTAATGTTTTTATTTGACAGAAATTACCATATACCAGAAGTGATGTGTGACACAGAGCATTGTCATGGTGGAGAATGAAGTAAAGACACTCACGAAAGGGGACTTCCAGAACTGTGTCAGAAAGTGGCAAGAACCAAGGGGTAAGTGTGTTTGAAGCGAGGGGGAGTATTTTGAGGGGGATTAATGGCAATGTGTCTTTTACTGTAATAATTTTTTAAAATTATTTAAAGACACTTCGTAAATTGATCACACCTCATAAATGTCTAAGTACACATAGATACTAAGGAAAAGGATTAGTATTCAAATCTAGGACTAGTGCTCCCCAAAGTCCATAATATTAATCATTAAACAGTGTGCCCCATGCCCCACTTTGTCAGTATCTTCCTATGGATGAATGCAGTTGTAATTCATTCAACAGGTATTTACTGGATGTCTCCTCTCTATCAGGCACTCTTCTGGGCATGTCAGATCCAGCAGTGGATGAAACTGACAAAACCCCTAACTTCATGGAGCTCACACTCTGAGGGGAAAGACCAACATTAGAGATGATGAGTAATCAGACATTTATTTTTATTTCACAGATGAATATAGTTGAAACTATTGCAAAGTGGAAGACACTTCCCTTCACACTTAGCCCACCTGGAAGCCCCATTCCTGGTTTTCACATATATGTGAAAAGTGGTTAAAGAGAATGGCTCTAAAGGCAGCAGGGGTGTGAGGCCCACAGGCAGGCAGGCTGCGGCGCTCCAAAGGAGCGCAGCCAATCAGACATGACAGCCACCAGCTTCCTGCGTGTTCCCTGCCAAAATTAATGCTCTGACTTTAGAAGTTTGGAAATCACTCTTGTGAAGTACTTGTTAAGTACTTAAATCCATGGAGCCCTAAGAACACAGTGTCAAATGAGAACTTGGAAGCATTTTGGAGGGTACAGGCTTGCTTAGGATAAAGATTATATAAATGGGGCATGTGATGGATACTGTCAAGACTCTCGTGAGGTAAGTCAGTATATGGTGACAACAGCAAACAGGAGACGAAATGTCAGTGACCACTGATACCTGGGCCCTAGCGTCTCCCAAGGGAATTGAGGAGACCTGGCAATGCACCTGGTTCAAGGAATCCAGGACACTTTTTCCTTTCAGACACATTAAGACCATAGACATGACCTGAGCCATTTTTACAAAAATAAAATAAAATTCAAGATGTAGTATACCTTATTCCATTCCTTTCATTACTAATAGATTCTTTAAAAAATTAGTTGGTTCAAGATTTGATGCTTTGATACTTATTTTAACATAATGAAATTGATTTAAAAAAGAGTACTCTTCAGGTTGATGCAGGGAGCTATTTTCCACATATAGTTATGATAGTCCACCAGGGACAGTCACAGGGCTATGCACATCACTGATGGTGAACTGCTAGAATTCTCATGGATAGTATTATTTAATATTTCTTTCCGAGGTTCAAAATGGAAAAATATTTAATTTCTCATCACAATAACATTATCTCAAAAAATGGGGGAAAACAAATTTCACATCTTGACCATATTCTTATTAAAATATAAAAGTTCTTGATACTCTCTTTCCAGTGACAAAATAAAACTCACCATGAGATACAAGAAAAAAAAAGTGAGAAAGAGCTACTCTATATGCCTGAAAACAAGTCAGTTCTTTCAGCCCAAACCCATCCCTCTCCCAGGTGGAGATTTCGATCCTCTTAGGCTGTTGTGGTAGCAATTAGGGCTGCTAACCAGATGACATCCAACTCTCTGCCTTTCCAGGAACACAGTAGGGTTTCACTTCCTAACCTGCTTTGAAGTAAGCTGTGGCCATGTGACCACTTTCAGCCAATGAAATGTAAGTAGAAATGTTACTTCCAGGTAGAAGCTTTAAGAACCTGTATATGACTCACCACCTTCCCAGACCTCTGCTGCAGTGATCCTGGAAGTAAATGTAGAGAAGGCATCTGGGAGCCTGACTGACTGCAGTGAGCACAGCCCCCTTGCTGGCCTACAATGAGCATGCAACAGAAGGAAGATAGAATCTTTTGGTGGATTAAGTCATGAAAATGTGATGGCTATTTGTTACCGTAGCACACCCTCGCCCATCCTGACTGATTCAGAAGTGCCACACACCCTCCAAGTCCAGGAGCTGACACTTTTGTGTTCAGATGCCTTCTAACTTACGATTTCATTGCCAGCTTTATTCCTCTCCTGTAGAGTTTTCTCAGGGTAGGAGATGAACAGTTGGTACTCTGTAGCCCTCCAAGTACTGATTCAGAAAGCTCATTTTAAATCTTGCTTTAATAGACCAGCTATGTGCTCCTGAATCCCACTTCAGCTCTTCATCCACGAGTCATGGATATTGCAGCAATTCACATTTGATCATTTCTTTCCACATCAGACAGCAACCAAATAATTACAATGAAGGTAATCTTGCATGCTGCCTCCTCCCCTTCTAATATCTTATGGTAGAGAAATGGGGAAAATGTAAGCAGAAAAGAAATGTAGGCAGCTGACACTTTGCGTGAAGTTGAGCAGATTGGATTTAAAATCCATGGGTTTTAGGAACATAATTCCTGAATATTAATAAATGTAAGCCCTCATTTCCACTCTTTCTATATAGCTCAATAAAATAGAGAGAAATTGTGCCTTAGTGTGAACATTTAGCTCTCTTATAACAGGTATATACAAAATAGGAATCTCCCGCCTTCCCCCTTCCTGCTTCTTCTGGCCCAGAATTTCTCCAGGCGTTGCTTGTGATGAGCCTGTGGCCTCTGTCAGACTCTAGAGAAGCAGCCAGGTGGCTGAACCCTGACTTGAGAAAAGGAAATATGCTACATGATATTACATGAGCCTTTTCCTGTGGTCCTGGTGGAGACCCCCAAAGGAGAAGATGGTATGGAGACAACAGCCTCCTTTATTCTAAGAGTAGCCACATCATCTGTTTGTGTTCTATCCCTGCTCTGACACATCACCATGAATTGGGCCGCTTAAACAGCACAACTTCATTATCTCATAGCTCTGTTCTTCCTAAGTCCAGGCAAACTAGAGGGTTTCTCTGCTTCAGGCCTCTCAAGGATAAAGTGAAGATGGCAGCAGGCCTGGGCTCTTATCTAGAAGATCTGGGGGAGAATCTGTTTCCAGGGCATTTGGGGGGCTGGCAGAATTCAGCCCTTGCACTTGGAGGATGGACGTCCCCATTTCCCTGATGGCTGCCAACAGACGTCTTCGCCAGGCCACTGTCATTCTGTGGCTAGTGGCTCCCTTTGTCTTCAAAACCAGCAGCAGTGGGTTGAATCCTCCTCACACTTTGAATCTCTCAGACCTCATCTTCTATCTCATGTCTCCTGCCTCTAGCCAGCAAAAGTTATCTCCTTTTAAAGGCTCATGTGATTAGATTGGATACACTGGATAAACCAGGATTGTGTCCCTAACTTAAGGTCTATAATCTTAATTATAATCTGTAAAGTCCTTTTAGCTAGATACCATAAATATTCACAGGTCTAGGAGTGAGGCCAGGGACATCATTGCTGGGCCATTCAGCCAGTGCCATACCACCTGTCTTATAAGCTTGGGCTGCTCTAACAAAGTACCACAAACTGAAAGGCTTATAAACAACATACATTTATTTCTCACAGTTCTAAAGGCTGGAAGTTTGAGATCAGGGTGTCAGCATGGTCAGGTTCTCATGAGAACCCTCCTCCAGATTGCAGACTGGACTTCTACTTGTGTCCACACATGGTAGAAAGAGACTGAGCCAGCTCTCTGGCCTTTTCCTATAAAGACACTAATCCCATTGAGGAGGGCTCCACCCTCATGAACTGATTGCCTCTCAAAGGCCCCACCTCCAAATGCCATCACATTGGGATTAGATTTCCACATATGAACTCTGGGGAGACACAAACATTCAGTCCATAATATTATGTATGTCTTGCTATGCTAAAGGATGGCCAAAGCCCACTTCTGTGGCCTCTTTATAAATTAACGTACACTGTGTATATATGGGAAGGCTAGCAGCTGATTGGAGAAGCAAGGGTGAGGGGAGATAGACAAGTTTACTTCAGGAGATAGAGGCTTAGGCCGGCCGAGTGGCGCATTGGTTAAGAGTTGGCTTGGGACGCCAGAGGGCCCCAGTTCAGATCCCACAAATGAGGGCCAGTGACACTGCCCTCTATAGCTAAGATGCTGAACAACAGATCAACCTGGAGCTGGGCTGCCATGAGGTGATGGTGTAGGCTGCAGCCTCTGCTGCAGTGGGATGCTATGGGCTACCATATGTAGCAAGCAGCCAGCATGAGCGGCCAGCAGCTGCCATGAGTGGCCGTCCAGAAGCCAGCGGCTGATCTGCCTCACCAGGGAAGAGCGCAGTGATGGTGCCAACTTGGGCCAGTGAAGCAACGTCCTCCACAACTAGACTGAAGAACAAAACGACAGCAACTTGTCTGTTCCCTTTCCCCCAATTCCCCAGCACTGTTCCCATCCCCTCAATTCCCCAATAAAATCTTAAAATAAATAAATAAATAAACTTCTAATAAGTGAAATATAAAGNCTGAAGAACAAAACGACAGCAACTTGTCTGTTCCCCTTCCCCCAATTCCCCAGCGCTGTTCCCATCCCCCAATTCCCCAATAAAAATCTTTAAAAAAACAAAGGAGATAGGGCTGACTTGTGTCTATAGGCAAGAGGAGTGTTTTGCTGCCTTAAGGGAGGACATGGAGGGATGTCTACACTTACCCCAAATTAAGTGAAGGGACTTTGTGGCCTGGAAAATAGTGAGAATCTTTGGGGGAAATTGACCTATGCCCCCAGAGTTTGAGGGGCAGAGAGACCATGTCCCAGAAAGATCTGAATGCAAGAGGATGTCTATGACCACAGAGCCATGAAGAAAGGCTGCAGTGGGAGACACTTGAACTTCTAATGTTGGTCAGAGCATGGAGGTCTGATGGTTCGCCAAGGTCTGCCAGGTGTAGCTCCTCAGCAGAAAGAGGCTGTAAGCCAGAGGGAAAGTGAGGTGTCATTAAGAGTTGAGAAAGAAAGTACAGGAGCCAAGTTGATCAACAGTGGTTGATGCTTCGTTTTATGTGTCAACTTGACGGGCTCACTGGGTGACTAGATTCAACATTATTTCTGAGTGTGTCTGTGAGGGTGTTTCTGGAAGACATTAGCATTTGCCTCATTAAACTGAGTGGAGCACGTTGCTCTCTCTAATGAGGGTCGGCATCATTTGATCCCTCGAGGACCTGAATAGAACACAATGTGGGGAATGGAAGCATTTATTCCCTTCCCGTCTGCCCACTTGAGCCGGAACTTTGGTCTTCTCCTGCCCGTGGACTTGGACTTACATCATCTGCTCCCCTGGTTCTCAGGACTTTGGACTAGACTGAAATCACACCACTGGCTTTCCTAGGTGTCTAGGTTGCAGATTGCAAACGGTGGGACTTCTCAGCCTTCTAAATGTTGTGAGCCAACCCCTCAGAATAAATCTCCACATCTCTACATACGTCCTATTGGTCTGTTCCTGTAGAGAACACTGACTGATACAGATTTGTAGGAACTCCCTGCATGAGTTCTGCAAAGAGCCTATAAAGTGTCCTACAAGAGAAAATGTCAGCATTTGACCTCTATCATCCAGGATATCACAGTCCAACAGCAAACCCCAAGCCAAGGGAGACCTTGATCCTTAACCTCACATCTCTCCTCTCCATGCCAACTCTGGAGGAGCTAGGAGTACTGTAAGTGCAGAAGCTTCGAAAAGCAGAGAAATGAAGCAAAACAAGCCACCTTCCCTCTGCTCTGAGGTTTCAAGGTTGGTTCCAGCTTGAGTGGGGGGCAGAGAAGAAGCTTCCTCTGAACATGTTCAAATTTTGATTTGGGTGAGATTTAGGTCTGAGGAATGGGTGCTAATATGGAGGAGTGAGCAGAAGAGGTGTGAGCCCTGCTTGATTTGTTATCCAGCTCCAAGGAAGAAATTGCCCTCAGAACAAGTTTGAAATAGCAGTAAGGAATAGAGAAGTTGTTTTGTGCTTGCTTACCAAGTCCAATCTATTTGATATACCAGCTATATTATGATTCCTTCATGATAAATAGAGATATCAAAATACAGCCAATCCTGTATTTGAACTTTAATTGATATATAGTATATTTATTTTATGGGACACACACCTTTGGAAAATCAGGTACCAGAAACAAATTCTGGCATATTTCTTCCACTTACATGCTTACACCAGGAGCGCCAAAAAAATTTATAGAAGTGGACACTTTGGTCAATGTTGCTCAAGCAGTAGTTTGCCATTATCAGAAGTGTCTGGGTGCTGATGGTAATCACTTTGAGCACCTCTTGCAATTGCAGAAGTCAAAGGTGACTTGTACGCATCTTTTATTATTGGTATATATTATCACAATTTTAATACAGTTTTCCTTTCTTAAAATGTGTATACACCTACATTTGTTTGGCACCCTCTGTATATCATCAGTCTTGGTTCAACTCCATGAAAGAACTCTTGAAAAAAATGATTGGAGTACATCTAGTATTTGGAAATGTTTGGATGTGTTCAAGACAGGAGCTCTAACTTATGCCTTCATGAGTTACTACAACCTAGTGTCTTTTTCTTTTTGAAGATACTGAGAAAGGCAGCATATTGGTGGGACTGTGAATTCTCTAAGTAATACCTAATCTCTCTCATCCTCAACTTTACTTTTAACCAGTAAAACAGGGACATTAATGCTGAGCTTACAGGAATGTTCTTAGGATTGAATGACATAAACTAACATTGATAAAGAATTGAGCCCAGTATACAGTGGGTGCTCAAGGAATAACAGTTATAACACATATAATCTCTACTTAGATATATACGTAGATAGTTTTGTGCTATAGTTGCAATGTAAGCAACTTGAAAGCTAATTCTTTCCACAGCTTATTGAGCACCTAGCTGTTGGGAATCCAAGGTTGAAGCGATATGGACTCCACTGCAGGACATAGAGGTATCTAATTTATCCTGAATAAATAGGCATAGCATACATGTTTGTTCACTAATGGATAGTCAGTGTGTACACAGGTGCAAACTACTCAGACTCACAAAGGAGTGAATGACTAAACTCTATGGGACACTGGCAAGGTAGTGAATGGGTTAAAAAGAAAAAAAAAAGGTATCATAGAGGGAAAGTTTCCATGAAATCTTAAAGGACATTGACCAGATGACACATGGGGAACCAAACTGTCATCTGTGTGTTACAGAGCTAGTTACTGTCTGGAAGGCTATATTAGCATTGTGGGAGATAAAAGGGGTCAATGGGATCGAATTTCTTTAAGTTTGGACCCTTGACCAAACTAGAGAAAAATCTTCACATTAAATTATATTTGGATATCAAATCCCTACTTTAAACAGACCGACCACATGGAATCCAAAGAAATGTTAGGAAGACATGCCTACATGATGCTCTACTACAGACTATGTCATGGACATGTTGTTACTCCAAGCTTTCCCAGTGATTAATGTGATTAATGTCCATGCCCTGCATGGTCCCAAGACGAAGAACACTGTCCCCTCCACAGAGATGGTCTGTAGTTGTTCCTTCTGGCACACATCCCAGCGGGTTCTGTGGCACTGCCCTCTGACTTAATTTGTTCTGCTCAGTTCTGTGCACTTTACCTCAAGTCCAAATAATATGTGGATCTACAAGATATACTTCCAGGGTATACCATAGGAGCTAATAATTCATAGGTATCCCGTTAGTAATTAGCTATGTGTGCAAAGTTGCTTTCCCTCCTTTACTTCCAGCTACCATGTAGGAGAGTCTTTCATTTGAGGCATTCCACCAACAAAGTAGTCATTGACCTTCTGCCTTTCTCAGAATTAGATGGTTCGTCCCTAGCCCAAGGGACTGTTCACTAATTACACAGAGGCTAGAAGAGAACTGTTTGTCCCCTTAGCTTATTTACCTCTACAAGCTAAATAGGATACTGGCTATGTTCTACAAAAAGCTAACATTACTAACAATTGCTTTTTAGGTTAACTAAGGTAGATTGTACTACTACTCAATATAATTGCCAGCTTTCCCTTTGGGGAGATTATACATCTTCAACCAACTGACATCAGTTTTAGCCATGTGAATTAGAATACCCTTCCCTAGGAAAGGATTATATATCGCTATTCCACTGACACTAGTCTTAGCCACATGACTTCCTTTGGCCAGTGAAATGTGAGTGGAAGCAGCATGCGACATTTCTGAGCAAAAGCTTTTTAAAAACTCACAAGCGACTCTGTCATGTTCATTTTTCTTTCTACCGTGAAACTGGCAATGTTCCAAAGAAGAATTGTGCCTTTATCTTGGGTCCAAGAAATATGACTGACCACTGAGCGTTGGGGGATGCTCGTTATTATCACATAACTTAGCCTAAGCTAACTGATACAATGCCTATCCCGAGGTTAGCTCTTAGTCTGGTGATGACTTAGAAAAACTCAGTTTTTGTAATATGTACCTTACCAAGGATGCGCAATACAAATTTGATCAAATTTTGTAAGATGACTTACAGAAAAGGAGTTTCTGCTATTTGATATTGCTAGCCGATACGTCCAGTGAGCTTCAGCCTGTCTCCCAGGGCCACTGAGCAGCAGAAGAAAGTGGTTCAATTCTGAAAGTCACAGCAAGTCAGGGCCTTCAGCTACTCCTTCACTCAAATTTTGTCATGTTTACATTCAGCTAAAAACTATTCAAAAGTCAGCTACTATAACAGCCTTCCCACAATGAACTGGAGACTTCATGAAATGGGAATGATGCAAAGGAAGGCACATACCCTGCTTTGAATAGTGTGTGTTTTGTCTATGCTATTTCAAAGAATCTCTGCTTTATTTTTAAATTATTACCAAGAGGATAAAGATGCTGTGCTACTTTCACTTAAATGTATGCACCCCCCTTTTTAAATATATACAACTCCCTTTTAGGGATAACTATCCTAAGGTAGGAGTCCACTGTTCAGACAGTGGGACTGTTATTGTTTTAATCCTGTCTAACTCAACAGGTCCTGAGGGTATAAGTTCTGTAGCACTGAGCAACCAAAACACTCAACCACAAACCAAGAATGATTAAATACATCTCTGAATGGAAGAGCTTTTTAAAGGAATTTCATTTATTCATATCTATAATGCATCTTGGTAATCATACCTGTATAAAATAATTTTTTTTCAAGTTTATAAAATTTACATTATAATTGCTTGTATAGTATCTATTCTATTGCATTTTGAAAGATTATGAAGACCGAAGACATTTCTGTTGGTTTTTTTTCCCCCTTAGAAATACTTTCTTACTTATCCTTCAGGCTCAGGGCAGAAAGTCTGTGACTTTAGAAACATTTCTATGTGCCCACGAAGGAGAATGAAACCCACCGAGTTTGGCCACAAGAAGGTGAGACAGCTGTATATACAGTGTTTCAGCCTTAAAGTCTTAAAGGTTTTTGATTAACTCTTTAGTCTTTGACTAAATCTATGGCTAAATCTATGACCAATTTGAATTCACGCTTTACTTGAAAATTACCAATGAGTTAGCCAGGAAATGCTTTTGGTGTTTTTAATTCAGTAATTAGAATTTTCTTTCTTTCCATTTCCTTTCAGTTCTTTTTCAATTTGAAATGCAAATTAATCATAATTTATTCCTTTATGTATCCAAAAGTCTTCATTATGAAACATCTTCTTACGTAAATCCTAACTGCCACTTAGTAGTTGCAAGGTGTGACCTAGATCAAGTTTCTTTATTCCTTTGGGTCTCTTATCAGTAATATGCAGCTAATAGCAGCCCCCTAGTAAAATGGTAGTGACAAGAAAGAAACGCATGTATAGCACTTAGCCTGGTGCCTGGCACGTTGTAAATAAATATTAGCTTTCATTATTATTATCATTGTGGGGGTTTTATTGCTGTTGCTATTTTTATTCGTATTTATTCCTAATAATTATCCCTAAGTTGTTTCAAAGAGAAAGCAGAGAATGGAAAGTGTGGAGAAAACATACACTTCACCCTTTGCCATGGTAAAATCATTCTTAGGCAACAGAATAATTGTCTAGTAGTGTCCACTGTGTGCTTTCCTGAGCTCTCCTGTTCATTGTTCCTTTTACAGAAGAAAACACTAAGCCTGAGGTAGGTGAGGCATACTGCCGAAATCAACAAAAATCTTGAATGAGAGAGCAAGGTTTAGAATCCTTGCCTCCAAAATATCAGCCTCTTTTCAATCATAACAGCTTCCAGTCAAACTTTTACAAAAGACAAACAAGAAAGAGTACTACAGTGTAGTTTGAGATTTTATTTTTGAAGGCCGATTTGTCATGTAGTCAATATTTTCATGGTTGTTAATTGAAACGAAGCACAAAGAAAAGGAATAATATGAAATAGAAGGTTTCTATTGCATATATCCTATGATGTCATATAAAATTAGGGACTAATATTATAGAAAAATGGAATAGTCCCCTACAGATAATAATAAGTATGACATGGATGTTTGTCATTGTGCCAAAAGATGAAAATCAAGGACTATTTCTTTCAAATTCTGAAACTAACCATTTTTAAAATCATTTAAAAATCACCACTAACATTCAGTCTGTTCATAGCTTTCCAGTGGAGAATGGAGCTTTGTGTTCTCTTGAAGCCTCTTTTCACACTACTTGTTGCATGAACGGCTAATTTGGACTAATTATTCTCTTCTAGTCTCTTTATCAATGTGCACTGTCCCAAAAGGGTAAAATAAAGAAGACACATTGATTTACATACAAAAGCAATGGCATAAAGAGTAAAAAGAAGAATGTCCATAGAACAGGAATAAAAATAAATAACGAATTTCTATCTGGCAATAGCAAAACCCAAACAAGAACTGTGAGGAAATCATCAGTAACAGAATGAAGCATTCTACCTGTACTTCTCCACTCTGACCAGGGAGGTGTGGCCACAGATTGTCAAGGTTGCTGGTCCATCTGATGTTCCAAACCATTCCCTTCCCTTCCTTTTAGCTAAACATCTTCGAGGTACCAGGAACATCTACAGAACTCTGAGCATCATGATAGTCCCATAATTTTGCACTACACACCAAAGTGTTGGAATACTTTCTAGCCATCTCTTCCTTATTTGAAAAATAGAGAGAATGGCAATTGAATTTGGTCTTAGGTGGATTGGGGGTGGAGGAAAGAAATAATCTGTTATGACTTAACCATCTGATAAGAATTCCTCAATAATACGCACTTCTTTGTTACTAAAATATAAACAGAAATCTATGGCCATGGGGAGGTATTTGCAGTTGCTGCTGTGTTTTAAGGAGTTTCAAGGGATCAAAGTCCTCTGGTTGAGAGAAAGGAATTTTCAGCAGTGGTTCATTTATATAACTTGGGAAGGTCAAAGTTATAGGCATTCTTAATTACACACTAAAGCACTGAGCCTAAGGGCATGGCTGGAGACAGCTCTGTACCCCTGGTTTTGGGTTTTGATTGCTAAAAACACCTAGATTGGACTAAACTTAACTCTCATAATGTTTCCACTTACATTTTTGGATGACCTGAATTGTATCCCCCCTCAAAAGTCGTATATTGAGGTCCTAGTCCCGGAACACAGAATGTGGCTATATTTGGAAATAGTCTCCTTAAACATATAATTAAGTTACAATGAGGTCATTAGGGTGGGCCCTAACCCAATATTAACAAGTTTCCTTATAAGAAGAAGAGGTTAGGACAGAGACACACACAGAGGGACAGCCATGTGACGACCCTGGGAGAAGATGGCCATCCAATCCACGGAGAGAGGCCTCAAACACCTTGCCTTGGACTTCTAGACTCTAGGACTGTGAGAAAATGAATTTCTGTTTTTTAAACCACCCAGTCTGTGGTATGTTGTTATAGCAGCCTGAGCAAACTAACACACCCTTCTTCAGCAATTCCAATACAAAAATATTTTCTTAACCCAAATCCCTAGAGCTACCATTTAGTTGAATGCTCGCTATGTGATAAGAGCACCACACTGGCCATCTATATAACAGGGATATTAATCATATCTGCATGGCTGTAGTGAGGATTGAATTAGATAATTGTTTTTAGCTGGTGGGTTATCATTATCACCCTTAAATCTCCACATCAGTCCTGCAAGGTATTTTTATCCCCATTTTACAGATGACAGTAACAAGGCCCAGATCCTCCTGACAAAACCAACAGGCAAACTGATACTTAGACTCTCCCGAGAATTTAAATAATTAAGCAACAGCTCTGTGAATCATGGAAGGCACTGAGGCCTAGAAAAAGCCAAGAGATTGAGACATGAAAAGACTGGTGACCTGCTTAGGGCCGACAGCCCAGTAGGTGGCTGAGCGGGTATTACATGAAGTCTGATTCCGGAGCTCACAAACTTACCCATCACAACTCATTCCTTCCTGTGTGAGCCTGGGATTGACACCCATGGTGAGCCTCAGCCATGAGGAATCATTGGTGGGATGCAGTACACGAGAATTTATGATGTTTAAAACTTGACCCTGGGTTTCTCCTCACCTTAATTTAAGCCATCCATGTTTTGTTTTGTTTTGTTTTGTTTTGTTTTGTTTTGTTTTGTTTTGTTTTGTGTAGTAGTGCCTCTCTCTCTCTCTCTCTCTCTCTCTCTCTCTCTCTCTCTCTCTCATATCTATCTATTGTATGAATTAGTTTGGACTTCTCATCTTAGCTTTATATGTTTCAAACTTTGTTATCACTGTAGCTCGCTCTGCTCTATTCCCATTAAACACATGAGTTTTCACAGAATGGAATTAGAAAATTAGACAACTTTGCTCTGGGAAAGCCCCATCGTGTCCGCCATGAGCCTGGAGGAGACTCCCTTGACAGACAGAGGAAATTGACGGTCTTGTCTCTAATAGAGCAGACCCAGAGAACATCCATGCAGGTGGCAAACCCCATCGTAGGCTGTTTACATAGCACCACTGACTTCCACCTGTTCTGACTTCAGATATCCAAAAGCTGCACCCAGTTTCTATACTTCCAGATTATCTTATCCTGGCATCTGTCGTTCTTGAGAGGGCGGTATCTGGAAATGCACATTTCCTCACTGACTTCTGTGGGGGTTTTTTGTTTGTTTGTTTTTTTAACATTTTCCAGAACAAGTTACTTTAAAATTATGTTCAATTAGGAACCAGAACTAAAGAACACACCTCTGATCCTGTTATTACCCAGCCTGAATGCTGACCCTCAGAAGCAAAAGAACTGGAGAGCTGTAAAGGAAGAGGCATTGTCAGTGTCTCAGGAACTGGCCTGAAGGTTAGTGAGCCCACTGTCACCCTGAATGATGGCGCCCATGTGGAGATGTTTGCATATGAGTGGCCTACATCCTCTGGAATGTAGGCTGATGTTATTAGCTCCAACCTCTTACTTCAAATTTGGTTCCTTTAAAATGCAAGGAGTACAGTGTGGGGAGTGGAGTCAATGGAATTGTAATAGATATGTATGATATCGGGGATGGAGGGGCGGTGAATTGGGAGGAGGGGGTTGTCACTTTGTGAAGGGTTAAAAGGATAATTATTGCATTATTTTGTACACCTGAAACTAATTTAAAAATAATCAATCAATAATGAATAAATATAAATAAATAAATAAATAATAAAATGCAAACAACAGAATTGAGAAAGCCTGTTTCCAATCTGTTGGGATAATTGTTCAAAAGATGACGTGAACTGAGAATCACAACAATAAGCGGAAATTTTTAAGTACCTGTCTGAGTACGTCAGCTTAAGAATAATTCTTCTGTGATTCCCCCTTGAAATTAAAACCAAGGGGAAAACACAAGACTCATTTGGCTAATAAACTATCTTGCTAGCATAACGTTTAGCCAAAAGGGACAGAAACCTTTTTATTTTTTTTTTTCAGGTGATCTTATCACCACTGGGGGTGGGGGTAGCGGTGGTGTGGAGGGGGGGAGGGAAAAACCCTCACTCTTAAGAGATACATTTTAATTGTGGTTGTGATAAATTCATACCTGGTCTGCTCTGAATTCAATACAATCTTGGCTGTTAAGTATTTTAATGGGTTATCTCCAAGTTTCTGGGTGTTTTTTTTTTTTACCACAATAAAACATGAATTTGTTGTTGCAATCAGCTTGGTTAATGGGATGAGGCATGTATGGCTGGGTGATGGGCGCTCTGTTATGAGGCACCGAACACTCTGCACGAGGCTGCAGTCTTTCAGAAGCAAAGGGCACATTGGAGTGAAATCACTCTAAGAGCATTCTTACGTGTTTAGCTCTCACAATAGCAATCACCACCCCAGTGCAGGGCGTTTCTCAGGAGTGCTGACGGGCTGAGGTTAACTGCCCAGAGTACAGCCGAAGGCCACCAATTCCTCCCAGCTACTCATTAATCTCCGGGAAACCTCCTGATCCCTGCTGGTTATTGTTCAATCCTTTCTAGACAATTTCCCAAGCATTCTGAGTACTCGTTTTTTCCTAGAACACCTACTGCAAGCCAGCTTGTGTTTGTATAAAGAAATACTCTTTTTCTTAAAAGCGGATTGAATTTCAGCCTCCCTGGAAAGAATCCTTGAAGGCCAGTGGCTCAGAAAAAGCCACTTGAATTGTGCTTTGGCTTCTCTTTTTCCTAAGGGAGGAAGAGAATGGAGAAGCTGAAGAAAAGTAGGGGAGGGAAGGAGATGCAGACGATCCCAGCCTCCCAAATTTTTCTTGCTTCCTGGTATCACCCTGTGATGAAGGAAGGAGGTGGGGCTGCTGGTGAGCAGGAAAGGCCCGGGAGGAATGTGCGCACTGCAAGACGCAGCCAGCACCGTGAAGCGAAGTGCCCTCAGGCACCCACCTCCCACAGCCACACAGCCAGAGCTGGGCACAGCTCTCGGCCCCGGGCCAACTGGAGATCAAGACTCAACTCAGCCGACAGGTGACCGTTCTAAGACCTATCTCAACATTGAGGGGTTTCTATCAACAGAGTCCCGTGCAAGCAGTTTTAAAAGTGTGACATTTTGAATAGTGAAGACTAATTTGTCAATGTAGGGCACTAAATAAAATTTACGCCTTTTTCCTCCGGGAAAGATTTTATTTTTCACCTCAACATTTAATATCTTCTAAATGGGGTGACTGATATGAAGAAGCTATGTACATAGCAGAGATTTTTCTGAAGCCACAAATTAATTATAGTTGTCCAATATTGACTAAATGTATTTGGAAATTTTAATCATCGTGTGTGTGTGTGTGTGTGTGTGTGTGATAGAGGTAGAGGAAGAGTAGAGGCAAGAGTGGAAGAGGGAAAGAAACTTCTAAGGTCAGTGACCTTTTTTTTTTTTTTTTTTAGCTGAGCCATCCTGCCACCTGTTGACACCTTAGCGGCAGCTCAACTCGGGCCGGGCATCGAACGGCTGTTGCTCAGAGCTTGCACTCTTGAGCAAGCTCCTAACCAACTGTGACACTTGGCCGGCCCTTAGTCAGTGACCTTTTATATTCTATATTGTAGTGTCTCTTCGTCCAAAATTATTTCTGTATTACTCATCTGTGCTCCATAAAAAAATTGTCAAATGAAAATATAGGATCTTAAGAATACATATTTCAAAAAATAAATATATCCCTATTCTTATTTAAAATAATTAGGTTCTCTTCCCAGTCACTTAAAGCCAAAGACAAAATACTGGGTAAATAGAAAGACACACATTTTTCTTCATGAATTTTAAAAGAACAAGAACTTAAAGGCTGTCTCAATGCATCAATAAACCTTCTAAAGTCACATCACAGAAAAAAATCGTAACAGGTTCTCCCTTGGAAAGAAAGAAAAGGGAGAAACAGTATTTTCATAATCAAATAAGTAGTACTCACCCTACATCTATATGCAGAAGCTCCCTAGCTCCCTTACAATCTTGGGCTTCCCAATATAGAGCTAATGAAACGTTATTTTAAATCAGACCAGTGCAAGTCAACAAGCAGTGAACAACATGTGGTAGGGGGAGAGTCTGGTCCCCGTGTTTTTATGATGAGTTTACAGAGTGTTGTGACATGGTTAATGCAAAGGGGAAAATGGGGGTTACCTATTTAAATGCAGTAAACCCCAGGGAAATTTCTACTGAATGTTCCCTAATTTGACAGCACTACACAGCAAAATTATACTACTGGGCACAGGAAATTCCATTATTTCTACAATTTGGATGTTGACATAAATACATAGCACGTCAGCAATTCAGTTAAACAAAAGGAGTTTGGGATCCAGCCTTTAGAGTGACTTGGAATCAGTATGACTTTAATCATAAAGTGCTTCACACCATGTCCAGAGCCGAAAACGTGGGTTGAAGGAGGTATTTTTGCACCATCAGCCTTTATGACTTCTAATTCAGAGGGAAGTGAAGAGTTTAGGTCAATTGCACTTCCTTTCCTCAGAAAGACTCTGAGAGAGAGAAGAAATACTGTCCAGGGCTGACGTTAGCCTTGCACACAGCCACCCCTCCCTGAAGGCCCAGGGCCTGTTGAAACTTGCAAAGTTGCGATAAAAACAGATGGACCAGGACTTCCACAAGGACTGTTTGGATGGGTTGGTGTGTAGTTAATTATTATGGTTTTCTTCACCCTTTCAGAATTTATAAACTCTGCCTCAAGGTCAGGGCATGGTTTTTTTTCTGTACTTTTAACAGTTCATTTATTCCTAAAAAAAGAAAAAAAATATTTTTAAGAGTGTGAGAAATAGCTAAGTAGCTCTAGGGGAAAATCAACAGCCTGGTTTGAAGAAATGGGAAATGGCAAAAATGTTTGTTTTTCTTAAATATTTCATCCCTTTTTCACCCTGGGATTTTTTTTAAAGCTGCATGTTTGTGATTATAATTACTGCCAGGTATTCTGCTAAGACGTTTACATATGTTTTCTTCTTTAGTTTTCACAATAACCATACAAAGACGGTATCTCATTGCCATTCTCTTTTTATATACTGGAAGTTTGAACATTTCAAAACCTTCACAAGAGTCATGAAACTATTAAGACCCAGAGCTGAGATTTGAATTCAGGTTTGCCTTGACTCCAAATCTCTTCATCTCAATTATTGTGTAATATTGCAACTGAATTGTATTTTGGACGAGGATTAACCCAGAAAACAAACTGAGATCTTCATTTCCTTCCCTAGTATCATGTTCAGTCAAAGGATGATTTCACAAAACACCATATTAGATATTTTGCCTTGTCATTTACTTTTGTCAAGAGTTTATGAAATAAGACATTTCAAAAGACAAAACTAAAACCTCAAGCGACTACTTCTATCTCAATTCTACTTCACCTTAAGGGAATCTTGTATCATTAAGGAAGAAACTGGCTACCCCCATTTTCACCCAAGCAAAGCTCTTCCAAACCATGAGAGCTTTGTAGTGACACGTTGATATGCTGATGGCTTTCTACTTACGCTGGCATAATACTAACATTTTAAATAAGAAAATTCAAATTGTCAATGTAGAAATACCATAGAACATATAAATTCAAACTTTTGGCCCCCTTGGAAATATGTTCAATGGTTTACATCTTTGTAAATGGAGCTTTGACTCTTTTCTTCCCCAGGACCCTTCCAAAAAAATTGTATCAATATTATCATCTCCTTGCCCTTACCCATACACACACACGTGCACGCACACTGATCTCATTCTTAGAGGGAAAAATAACAAATAGGGCATTTGAATAAGCAGCTAATTAAGAGCACTTGACCTACATTGCTATCAGCTTTCTATTCAGCTTAATGTATATTCCTTTACCTATGTAATCAAGGTGTACACCTCAGGCTGTCAACACCTCAGCCCAAATAATCAAAGCAGCTCCTGGTTAATAAAGAAACAATATGCAAACAAACTACATCCATATCCTATGAATTTATGTATGGCTAGAAGTCTTAGATATTCTTTCTGTATATTTCTGATTCAGTCATCATTGCCAAGAAAAAAAAAGTGAATTATCTATGAATAGTTTCTAATGCCAGTTTATACCATTTACTTACAATCCAAATATTTACTTAATAAACATTTTATGTAATTTAAAAAGAATCTTCATAAGAAAATATAACAAAGCAGCCTATGTAAAAGAATCAAAGAAAACATGTTCTCTTTTAAAAGGGTATCTTTAGAAAGTTCAAATATAACCATTAAAATGGCTGTTTCCACCATCTGAATCTTTTCCCAAGGAAACAGGTAAATCCCTATTTGTTTCACAAATATATTTCACATTGATTACCGGACCACTATCAGTCTGGAAAGAATCATTGTTTTACCAAATTTCCATAAATATAAAATGATCTTTGAGGAATACATGTATAATAAAAATCAAATTGGAGGTGCCTTGCTTCTCAAATGCACCCTTGTTAATCTGTGACCTGTTTATATCGCCACAATTCTGAAGGGGAGAATTAGGTCATGACCGGAGGTAGCTCAGAAACAAAGTCGAAGAAAAAGGATATGACATTTCTCAACCAAGCCCAAGGTGTTATGAAAATTCATAATGCAGTGTGAGGCCCTTCTTAGTAATACAGTGACCAGTCCAGTTGAACTAATATATACCAGCGTCAGTGGCTAGAGGCCAGGCAAAATAGTCATGGGGAAATTATTACCTTCTTAGATAAACAACACATTGCAGATTTATATTTATGTATTTTCACTAGAGTTGATAATAGGCTAAGACTTATGTACATTGCAAACATTCAGGGTACAAAATCCTTTAACATGGCATGCTGTCTGCCAAGGAAATAGAACAGTGAACATAAAAATTGGGAAAAGGTATTGATTTTTAAAAGTTTAAAAATTCATGAACTTTCTTGTACTTTATATTAGTGTAGTTACTAACATTATAACTAATAAGTTGAACTTATCAATGCACAAATGTTATAACAAAATGAACCCTTTCCGTTTTAAAGTGATCCAATATCTCACTTAGCAACACAGCATTTGAAAAGCGCCAAGATTTATTGCTTTGGGGGACAGTATCAGAGACTATAAATCATGCTACCATAACAACTATAAAAACATCTCTTGTGATTCTCTACCTCTAGGCTTACCTCTGCCCAAGAAAGATCTGGAAGCCTCTCTATTCGGTAGACTGTTTTGAAACATTTATCACACTTCATGATAAGATGGTTTCACCATTGTGGCCAAGTGCCTGGAAATTTGATTTGTCTTAACTGATATACATGAGAACAAAAGAAACCGATTCACGAGGTGGGGATGAAATGTATCCATATCATAGCAATATCAGGACCTTTTAATTGCCTCTCCATAAGAAAAGATTAAAATGCCTTAGTTATGCGAGATTAAATGCTCATCCAATAATTGCAATGGACAGTATGCTTTCAGAGTGGGAGAATTAAATTAAAAGAAAGACAACTCTGGAAAATGTACTAGTGGTAGAATTAGAGACTGTTTCATCAGATCCTGATGTCGCTACAGTAATGAATCTGCCAAAAGATAATAATATTTTAGTGAAAGGTGTGATTGGATAAGTCACATTATTTATTAACTGTTACCCTAAAATATCACTTTTGTCTTATTATTAAGAATGGTTAGAGGGCAGCAGGGATGCCTGACACAAGGCATTAAAAATGGATTGCGTCTATCATGGACCCAGAGGATGGGAGCTGCTGTGCCAGGCGCCGGGGAATGGAGCTCGCTCTGACCTGCGGCCCGGGAATCACAGTGCACACCTAGAAGGGTCTCGGGTCCCTGAGATCAGCCAGCACTCACTTGATCCTTTCCAGTGGCCTGCACAACAGCGGAGTTTTAATTTCTAAACTTGCTTTTTGAATAATTTCAAATAAACACATATATATGGAAGAAGACTGCTGGTGACCAGGAAGAGGGAGATTCTAAAAGTTGGTTGGAAAAGGCCCTCAAAGCCATCTCTGGAGATTCTTGGCATTCTCCTGGGAGCAAACTTTTCAGGTTAGGTTTAATTTAACCACTTAGATTCCCTAAGAGTGTAGGTGATAAAGACTATGATGGTGAAAACAGACAGGTTTCCGAGGACCTGGCACTAACCCTGAAACAGATATTAATCTAAAGCCTAAACAGCGCTGACAAATTGGCAGGCATTTAGCTGGTCACCCAAAAAAGGAGGAGGAGAAGAGAAAGAAAGGGAAAACATAGAATGGAAAAGTTAACTAACCACCCCAGGATTCTCTCTCATGAAATATTGGATAGATAGTCCCACAGAAGGGACTTCCTTAAGCATGGTGTCTCTTTCTCCAAGTCTCGGGCACGGATAATGTTAGTGGGATGGAGCTAAGTCCTTCTGTACTGGGAAAATGATCCACATTCTCAGTGCATTTCTGTTCATCATCTCATGGATCATAGAGTCTTAGCATCAAAGGGGACACTAGTGCTGACAATTAAGTTCACGAACTTGTTGCAACAATGTTGCTAACTTATTTTTTGATATCAGAGGGATTATTCATTATGAGTTTGTACCAACTGGACAAACACTTAACTAAGTTTACTATTTGAAAATGCTGAAATGGCTGCGTGAAAAAGTTAGACGACCTGAACTTTTCTCCCACAATTCATGGCTCTTGCATCAGGACAATGCACCAGCTCACACAGCACTGTCTGTGAGGGAGTTTTTAGCCAGTAAACAAATAACTGTATTGGAACACCCTCCCTACTCACCTCTTCTTGCCCCAATGACTTTTTTCTTTACCTGAAGATAAAGGAAATATTGAAAGGAAGACATTTTGATGACATTCAGGACATCAAGGGTAATATGACGATAGCTCTGATGGCCATTCCAGAAAAAGAGTTCCAAAATTGCTTTGAAGGGTGGACTAGACGCTGGCATCAGTGCATAGCTTCCCAAGGGGAATACTTCGAGGGTGACTGTAGTGATATTCAGCAATGAGGTAGGTAGCACTTTTTCTAGGATGAGTTTGCAAACTTAATTGTCCAATCTTGTATGAAAGTTGCCAGGCTGTGTTGTTGGGGTCAACAAATAAGGACAGGAAGCCCTTCTCAAGGTTGGCTGGTCCAGGCAGAGCTGGACCCCCTCCATCTGCTTTGCTCCACTCCAGCACAAGCAGCCGCTCTCTACCCTCCTTGCAGAGCCGAGCCTGGTGCAACCCCCAGAAGGACAGTTGGCTGGAATCCTCCCAGAATCGTTTGTTTTGGGGTTTGTCATGTTTCATCCAAAGACCTAGCAATGCAGCCCTAGCACTCTCAGGTTGATAGATTATTTTTATGACTCGTATCTCATCACTTTGGTTTTATTTTCATTCCTACCCATCACAATTAAAAAGGTTGTCCCCTAGGTCTGATCGCTGAGTCCCTGCCTCTATCAGATGCCAGATTTCATTAAACAGAGCTGTATTTAGTGAGACTGTTTAGAATGCCACCACAATTTCCAACATAGTGAAAATTTAGTAAATTAGCTGGTTATATCACGTACAACAAACCAAAATATCGTCGCCCTCCTTTCCTGACACCCGCACAGAGACTCAGTTTGTATTGAGTTGTCTGATGTAGATGTGTTAGAACACATCCTGAGTCAGCATCAGGGATGCCCAATATTTTCTAGCATTAATTACCCAATTTGTTACATTATCCATGTAAATAAATACACCCAACTTGATATACTACCCATGTATCACGTCTTTTTAAAGCATTGGCCTACCACACTGCCTTTATAAGAGAAAAGTTTACCCCCAATTTTGTTTTTAAAAAGGGCAGGAATTGCAAGTGCTACGAAACAGTTAATAGCAATGGGGTTAAAAACAGCTCCAGTCAGCTACATAATTTGCAGGGCCGGGGCCCAGTGCAAAATGAAAATGTGGAGCCCTGATTCCAAATCAGGACACAAGCTTCTCTTTTCTCCCACAGTCTCTCTGTGGAACCGTCCTGGTGAGTTTTATGTGTTATTTAATGCTGCGACCCCTCTGGCAGAATGACACAGGCCAGATGAGTGGGGACAACTCTGCGTGCTCTTCCACGCACGTGCGCAGCTGGCCTAGGTGGAACCGAGAGGCAGGTGGCAAGTTGCGGGCACATGTTCACGTCATAGTCTCACCCAACATCACGTACAAAACACAGAGTCAGAGATAAAATTTTAAGAAAGAAATTCAAGGCGGTGATCACAGAGCACTAAACCCCTCGTCAGCACTGGGCCCAGGGTGACTGCACTGTAACCCAATGCATTTAAAGATGTGCTTGTTGCTGCTGGAGTCTGATGGCCTATTTTTGGACAAATGTACAATATGCATTTATTAGGCATTTACAATATTGAAGGTAATTAGTAGGAACCTCTATTTCATATTTCCGCATTATTCTAGAGGGATACTGTTCAACATGGGAGCCACTAGCCAAATGAGGCCATTTTGATTGTAAAAAAAGGAGTACAAAATGTCTCATAAATAATTTTTTTAAATATTGATTACATATTGAAAGGATCATATTTTAGATATGGGTTAAATTAAGTATATTATTAAAATCAATTCCTTCTGTTTCTTTCTACTTTAAGGGGTTACTAGAAAATCTAAAATTACATATGTGGGCCACATTTTATGTGTTTACTTGTTTACTACACAGAAGACACATCCTGATGTTACCGTCCCCAGCACACACTCCCCAACAAGAGCATAACCTCTCTTCTTTTATGTCACTCGCATATCTTCTTTTGATTGTCTAAGATTTTGCTCTTTTCCTTGAAGGACTAAGTAAACATGTTTTGAAAATAATAGAAAGATAATTGGATAGAAATCAGGAAATCTGGAATATGGTCCTTACTATTTTACTGAGAGAAGACTTGGGCTCCTTTTCCATTAAAAAAAAAAATGTTGAACCAGTCATCACTTGGGTCCCCAGTGTCTTTACCGAATGTGGAAAAGGGCACTTCCGTAATTGGAAAAGTTATGTAAAATTTTCGCTGGAAGAATCTCCCCTGAACTCCACTCCACAAGAACGACTCAGGACTTTAAAAATTATGAAGTGGCATATGAACTCATATCATCCTTGCGATTAGCTACCAATTAGAAAAGAAAATGTGCTTTTATAAAGGAGAGGTCTGGTGAGCTGGGCAAGAGGGACTTCCACCTCTAGACTGTGTTCAAATTCAAGGCTGCAAGGTTGACTCCTGCTGGGATTTTCAACCTGCCCGCCTGCCCTACACGGTCCAGTCTTAGCAGCCCCCACAACTCAGTAAACTGGTTCTGGTCGACTCTGACTAATTCAGTTGGGGAGGGGTTTATGGTATAAACAGGCTGTGTATCTAAAATACTTCTCTTCTAAAACTGGAGTGTTGGTCTTTAAACAATCTTTATACGTATTTTTAATGTACATATTAATGTTTATTTAATTTTGTGTTATATAATACATATGCATTAAATTCACATCAATTCACAATTGACCAGCAGAAAACTCTGGGAGGAGGACACTGTAAGAGTGCCTGAAATTTGTTTACTGCGTGGCCCAGATAAGCACTTTTTAAGTGGCTAAAGTTTGCCAACTAAGCATATATCTCACTGCATTACAAAGAAACTGTTTTGTTACCTCTATGATGTAACTGTAACCGAGTTATCAAAAGAGCTTTGGATACGCTCTGATGTATCTAACAAGCTTGAGTTCTGTTTACGGACAAAATGGACAGCATTCCTTAGCTGACAGCCAGAAAGGGAGAGACATTTGGTTGGCAACCTCCATCCCCACCCCCACCCCCACCCATGTCTCATACCCAGCAACTTTTAAAGATTTCCAAGAACCAAATTTTGGTAACTTCCTCCGTAACTCGTTCCATATATATAGTGAAGAAACCCACCAGCATGCTGGAAATGATGTTCCCTGGATGGCACAGGATATTTAAGTGAGTTTCTAACTCGCTCAATAATATAGTACCGCCAAATATGTGCACATGAAAAGTTATTACAGATTTGTTTACGTGGGACTCTGATATTTGCCATGAAAATTCCTACAATTAAAGTTTGACTTAAAATAATAGTTTTTTGGGGTTTTTTTCCCTTTCAAAATCAGTTTGAAGAAACCTTTGATAGAATCAGCTAATTAATTCATGGCTTCTTTAACTAACATCACATTTGAAGTCACATGTTATAAATCAGTTTCAGTTGAGATATTAATTCAGATTATAACAGAAAGCCTTGTCAATATTTACTTCCAAATGAATTTAAGAATAAATGTATATTCAGTAATTCATCCATATTTAGCAGATATTAATAAGACAAAGCATAGCTTTAAATTCACTTATCATTTAATACAAAAGAGGAAAAAGGGAGCTGGGCCTGATTAGCTTGTTTATTCTTGGGCTTGGTAATACCTTATTAAAATTTGAAGTTCAAAATTGATATAATCAGTCAAATGTCAGCAGAAATATTTATCCTGTAAATGAAGCTTCAGTTAATAGAACTTTAATTTGAAGTATTTTACATTTTCTTCTCTTCCACAAGGAAAAGGAAAGGGGCGGGTAGAGAAGTCCTGATAGGAATGAGAAGTGAACAGGGAGGTTTGAATTTTCCTTCTAGATCTGTGCTGACACTAGAGGTCAGCAACCTTCCAGAAATGATGTACCAAATCTTCGTGTACTCATAGTAATTTATAATTTTTGTGTGTGACAGGAGAACCACAGAATTTTAGGTCAGGAAGTGGTCTCACTAATGACCTAATTTGCTATCATTTTAGAGGTAAAGGGAGTGAGACCAGTGGGGCCCAGATACTTGGTTGATTTTGTGGTTACACTGAAGTAGGACTGAATTCAGGATGCTGTGAGCTGATCAATAAAACGTAGGGCTGGGGATCTTCATGGTCACCAAGGTCCAGAGAAATTAGGTGCTATGTCCTGTAATTGTAGATAATTTTGTGGACTGTTTATGTTGGAAGGGATAGGAAAAGGAAAGAGAAGTAGTTGTAGGCAAAAAAAAAAAAAGAAGAAAGAAGAAGGAAAGAAAGAAAGAAAGAAAGA